>NW_009633052.1:0-42434 GCF_000690535.1 Cariama cristata | reverse complement strand
TGAAAAAAACCCCAGCAAACATCTATTTTGACTTGATAGGAGTGCTAAGTTTAACCGCACCGAGTGGTCTAGCTTTTTGGTGGAACGGTTTCAGGACTAGTCAGTGCAGCCCCAGCACAGATGACACTTTCAAAGCAGCAAGAGGATTTGGCTTAATCATACAAGTTCAGAATAAGTTTAGGTGGTCCAATAGCAGTTGGATAGCACCAAAGATTTATGTGAATGTGGGGAATCTTTTGCAATGAAATTTCCACTGATATCTGTAAGTTACTCCATTTTATTAAACTGGAGCAGGAGCTACTAAACACCATTCAAGCTTTAATTTACATATCTTTAACGCTTCAAAATTATCAGAAAATCCATTTACTAAGTATTTACTATTTACTATTGTTATGCATTCTCTTGGCTCCTACTACACCTCAAAACCAGACACATTTATTTTTGCAGTTACTTACATTCAAGTGCTTTGTGCAATCCTAACCTCAAAAATTATATTAAACATGCTTTTAACCATGGCTCTGCTATTCATAGAGAAGTCACCAGTGATTTTTCTCCCCACTGGTAACAGAAAGTCATGCCATCAGTTATTGCTTCTTTTGTACCAGGGAGATATGTCTGTATGACATGTTTTATTGACGATGCATCCTTAAAAGTCCCCAAATGATTCAGTATTGATGCCCTGGTCTATCCTCCTGGAGGACATAAAGAAAAAATGAAAAGACCTAAACATACACAACTTCTTACTACTGCTATAGGAATCTCATGTATCTGTGTTTCTACACTGGTCATTTTTATCTGAAATTAAAGCCATCTACTGAAAAATGTCTGACTACAAAAACAGTAACTAATACCATATTCAATTCCAAAATACATAACATCATTATTTCTTGTTATGTTTCTCTAAATTTCATTGTCATCATCAGCTAGGGGTGACAAAATTGGGAAGAAACAGCATGAACAGCATTTTGCAAATGAACATTAATAAAAGATTAGGGTGAAGCAAATGAATATAAACTACTATCAATATTAGAATTGTGTTCTACAAATTGGATCAATTCCCATTGATTTCTTTCTAGTGATCTAGAGGTATTCAGGAAGAGACATCAGAAAAAAAAAAAATCCAACTGTGACTGCATCAAACCACAACCTAAGATGAGGAACTAAATTAATAGCCTGGGTTTTTTCAGTATTTTGATTTATTCTAAGTTTTCATTGGAGTTACAGTAGAGATGCACTATAATATGTCTTAAAGGATATTTGATTTAATTCTATTGCTTCATTTGGTTATTCATAATGACAAACATTTTATGCTATAAGAGTATAGGTAAGTAAGGATAGTACCTAAGGGAAAACTACCGTTAATATATTTGTGAGAACTAACTTTTGTAGAGGGAAGTACTATCTAAAATTATATAGAAAAATACAGACAAGCTTTCAAGAATGTAGATCTGGAACAAAAAGGAAAAACTTCAAGCAATGTGCAGCATTGGGAATAATTAGGTCACTTTTAAACTATCACGACTTGGTAAACACAGGTTTAGATCAGAAGCCTATATAGCATATAACTGATTAATCTGGAGAATATCCTTACGGATGTTTCATATTAGCTGAAAAGAAATATTCCATTATTTTTCATAAGACTTAATAGAGCAACTTTCTAGAGACATTCACGTTCAGGCAGCTAACTTGTTTCACTTGGATAACTTTAGGGAGTTACGACCATTTTCATCAGCTAAGAGTCTCCACAATTAATTAAGAAGTTCTTCATTAAAAGTTTACACTGCTCGGCTGCCTCATCTAAAAGTTAAGAAATGTTTAAGCTAAGGGGAAAAGGTATTAAGTTGTTCTCACATAATGGCTTTAATCTGAGGATCTGGCACAAGTAAATCACAAATAAATCCATAAGGACGCTTTTTATTAATAGCCTATACAAGTATGTTGTAGCAACTCAGTATGTGGTTCTAAAAATAAAATGTACACTTATGCACAGGTACAGAAATGTTATTCATTAGGCACAAGAGACAATTTTCTGATGGGAACAGAATACTTTGTGGTGTAAAAAAACACCTTAGAACAGATTTTTCTAAACCAAGGAAGAATACAGCTTTTATGTAGTGGTTTGAGTATCTTTTTTTGGGGTTGTCTTCAAAGAACAGTGCATATGACTGCAATCGTGACAAAATCTCAGCAGTGGATGCTATTTAAACACCTTTCCTTCCCTTCATTTTCATGATTCATTCAATAACAGCTTTTAACTCAATAAAAGGTAAATGAGGACTTCTAGTTATGCAAAACCAGTAAACAACCTCTTTGCATCTTTATGCTGCTGGTAAAAAGCCTCTTTGCATCTTACTTATTTTGGAAGTAGGTAGTAAACATGGGTGTTAGCAACTTCAACAGAGATCCAGCAAATACATTTTACAGAGTAGCATAACTGTGATTTGTTGGGTTTGTTGGTGGGGTTTTTTTGGTGTGTTTTTTTTTTTTTTTAAAAAAAATCTGCATTACTTGCTTTCAAATTCTAAAGCGGAAGTCTTATGTGGGATCAGTCATGCAGGAAACCATATGAATATAATTACATAGTGACATTTCTGACTGAACCCTTGAATTCTCAAAACTTGGTATTTAGCAGAGAGCACATAAATATACACTGTAAGATTTTGATGCTCCCAAACCTATCTATTGTCCTCTCTCCACTCCCCGCCCCCCCCGCCCTTGACTATTCCTTGCACTTGGTGGGCTGTCCCTTGTAGCCCTCTCCTGTTCTGCATCTGCTCCTGTTTCTTTCCCTGTCAGATAAACCCGAAGGTAACGGCCATTCAGGCTAATTAAATGGTGCTGGAAGGGAGTTAACAGGTGGTGGCCCCAGCTGCTTCAGTTGCAGGGGTAGATAAGAGACCCATCACTAGCCTGTATAAGGCACTATGATAAATTAGGACAAGCAGCCATTTGCTAAGGAGGGACAACCAGATTTATAACAGATTTTTCTTCTCTAAGGCAATAAGCAAGCTTTCTCCAGAAAATACAGAAATGAATGACTTATTCTGAAGTGCTCACCAGTCGTCTTGACTCTGTTCAATATGGCATATGAATAAGACCTATTTGGCATAGGTTCTGTCATATCAATATTTTGTATTTTCTTTTTACTGCAAGCTCTGAATTTGACCTTACTTTAGGAAGTTTCCTCTTCCTTAGAGGCTTTTTTATTTTGTTTTCTTCCAAGTAAACTTACATGGTTCTCAAGAGAGTTCTGATTACTGTGGGAACTACTATCAAGACATTTAAATAATAGCAACTAGCACCACGTGCAGTTGAAGAACTGTTTCTGCAAGCTTCCCATACAAACCTCCAACTGGACTTCTTGCAATAATCCCCGAACCATTGCAATCAACTCTATGAGACTACATCCAGTCCTCCAGGCATTAGCCCCCAGAGCTGCTGCATCTATGACTTTAGCCCTGTAAAGCTTGTTTAGAGGCTGAATTATGCAGATGCTTTACAAGTAGCTGCCACCAAAATAGTAGCAAAGAATTGGGTTCATTTTCTCTTTACTGTAGAACTAGAACACAGCAAGAAACCCGTCATACTTAATTACCCCTAATTTTATTCAGCTGAGTGGTAAACTTAGGAAAGGTGATGAATTTCCCTCATTAACGATAATTACAGACAAACAACAAAAATGCAGGAACTAATTCAACACGTCAACCCCAACAGCCTTGAAGTCACATGATCTGAAATTAAAACTACCATTAAAATGAACGTTGAAGGGGATGTACACAATTCAAGAGCTGAGAAAGCCCTTTCTCATTCCCTTGCTTTTCTGTATGTGCAAAGTCATCTTCTGAGTTGTCAAAGATATATCTACAACACAGCTGTGTCATTTACATTTTCCTAGTCTATCTGCAGAGCTCAGCATGAAGAATAATATTAAATCAATGTATGTCAATGCTTGTTTATAGAAAGAATGGACATACTCGCAATAATACACTGTCCAGCAAGGGAATACACTGGCACACTAAGTAGGCCTATTAAAACTGCTATGTAGGCAAGAAAGTCTCTCTGATATCGCAAGAATCTCAGCTCCTTTTTTCCAGGAGACACTCCTAGCTGCATTTCTAGCTCTCCTAGTTTGGTTCCCTCCCCACACCCCCTTTGAGAAGGACAGCATTTTGAACCATTTTTCTGTTGCCAACCCACGTTCTCTGCCTCCCAACAGTGACTTCAGCCATGTCGTGATTACCGATACCCTTACCATACAGATTGCTCAGAGGAAATGTGTTCGGTTGTTGCTCTTACGTGCTCCCTTCCTTTTTGCCTTCCACAATCCCAGCCCTTTGGCTATGACAGAGAAGCCACCAGACAGGTCAGGCTCTGAAAGTCCTCTCCTTTTCATACACGTTCACATTCTATTTAACCTGTCTTCTGCGCAAAGCAAAAACCTGGCTATGCTATATCCTATAGAGTGATTCAAGGATTAAAAAAAAAAAAACAAAAGAAGGTTTTAACCTTTTAACCCTGTCATAGTTTACAGTTAAAATCTTTGTGGTCTAACAGGAAAGTAATTTAGTAATTAATGTACAGGATGATTTTGAGGTGAAAAGAAAAGTGGAATTGCAAGGTAAACAAATATTCACACTGACTTGGTAAAGAGGCATGGAGTTTAAAAAAAAAACCCAATGTCAATCAGTACAGCTCTACAAGAATAAATTTACAGCAAGCTACCAGCATCATCAAATCACAAATACATATATATCCATGCAAAGCAGTAGTAAATCGAGTCTGTCCAGAATTCCCTTTCCTATTCACCTTCCAAGGCAACGAATTTTCCGCAGATATCAAATGATACTTACTTGCAACACAGTTTTGTTTGTTTAGTTTTTTTATAAATCCAAAGAATGTTTTCATTTATTCATACTAAGTAGAGGTAAGTACTTCAGGGAAGTTTTGGTCTTTTGTTGTTAGATCACAGGAGTTCTTTCTGTAAAGCTCTTTCTAAGAGCCACTGCTTTTGTGCGGTGTAATGAAATGCATTCTACAAGGGAGGTTTTTGAGTTTGTCCCTTGGAGAGAAGCCGTACAACAGGTGTTCCTCCTTTCTTTGTTTACCTGAGCTGACTGCTCACTGCTCAAAATCGTATCCTTAAGAAAACAAATGATGGAGCATGTAAGCATTTGCCTGGAAAATCTGATATTAGGCTGAAGTCCTTTCTTGTTAAAGCAGCAAAATGCTCCCATTGACTGGATGCAGGGTTCTGTTAGCACAGCTGTGAATGCTTCAGGGAAATGGGAGAAAGAGCCACAAATAAAGAATTAGCAATGACTATCTAGCTCATAATGAAACATACACATATGTCCCAATCAACTTAATAATTCTCAGTCTAAACTGGGAAAGATTCATAAAATAGCGGTAAGTTCATTTAATAGTTCCTAGTGGTTCTTTAGCATCTTCCAGCTGGGAATCTCATTTCTCAGTGTGATTAATGTCAGCCTCAAAAGAAAGCACAGGGTCAAAAATTACTCCGAGTTTATGAACTCAAACTCCAGACAAAATAGAACGATGAAATGAAATAGCTGAGGAGGAGAACAATCAATAACTCTTCTATCTTGTCAGAATTCAGCTCTTCAAAATTAATACCAGATAAGAAATCATACAACACAGCAAGGGGTACTTGGGTTTACAAGGATCTACAGATTTCTCTAGATGTTGTCAAGTTGTAATACTGTGTATGTTGAGCATGGGAGTTACTAGCTAGAGGCAGTAATTTTGAAACAAAATAGGACCTTCAACAGATCCATGGGAGCCCCTGAAACAATCAGAGCTGTAACTGGAAGCACAGAGCTCAAAGCAACAAAGTATGAACACTGAAAAATTACACATTTTAAACTACACAAATATGAGAACAATGCCAGTGTAAATAACAAAAGCAGCCACATCAAAATTTTGATGGATAAGATTATCAAGATGGCGAAGATAGATCAAATCATGTATCTATGTTCAAAAACCAGCCAGACCTTCGAGATAAATTGCCCAATAAGACATAACCTTAGAAACTTCAGTTTGTGTGTTGGTAAACACAGAACAACATTTAAATAGCAAATGGAAGGAAACAGTTATGCCACCCTTAAAAAGCAAAACCAGAAAATCCATAGTGCTAGAGATTAGAGATCAGGAAACTAGGCTTCTCGTAGCACAGGACTCATTTATCATCACAGCAATGAACTGAAAATGGAAGCACAGATGACTAAGAATGCACTGTGTCAGATTTACTTGTAGAAAGTTTCCCAAGTATATCATTGCTGACTAGGTCACAGCTTTAATATCTCTGAGCTAAAGTGCAGCACTTCTAAGAGAGACACTTTGAAAAAAGAAAAATTTCTTTTGCAAACCCCAATTGTTTGTTTGTCCTAACTTCATTAAATGTGTTGGTGCAGCTGCTTTGGGCAGGAAATAAAAAATACTTCTGAAGCAACATTATACATATCATATGTTTCTACCGTGATTGGTTCCATATTGTTGGGGCCCTCAAGCGCCTCTAGCAGAGTTCCTCAGCAAATTTTAACGTGTCAAACTGGATAAAAGTCAGAAGTAGATGCTTTATCCCTATGGGCTAGGAGGACTGCCATCCAGCAGAGAAACTGTTCATGGTGGAGACCCCAGCCCAGGGGTGCCCAGCTCAGTGGCAGTGGGGCCAGCAGCCCCCAGCCCTTGCTGGGTGCCACGGGTGGGCAACAGGCTATCAGAGCACAGAAGGTATGTCAGTACACTAATCAAATGTCTTTCAGTAACATTTTTACTACCTAGTCAATGGGGAACCCTCTAATCAGGTTAGGTCTCAAGTTGAAAACTTTAGCTCACTGCAATGAACCTTTAAAACGAAATACACGGAGCAGAATATAAGTACACCACATAACAGAGTATATTAGAAGGTCAAGCCACGAGTAAACACAGAGCTGTTGACCCAGATCTGGACACATAACCTACTACTTGTAAACAACCGATGGCTCACAATTCAGTGATACATCATTACTACTACTGGATTTAAAAGACTGCATGCGGTGTCTAAAGGTTTGCAAGTTTGGAACTTCATCATATTATGATATTAAACATTTCTAGGTATGTCCAAGATTATTTCAACAAGTATACTAAACTTCTACCATACAACAGACCAAAATGGAAAAGCATTTAATATTTTTACAGACTTAAAATTTATTTTACTCATTTTGGTGCAAATATAGGTATGAAAGATTATGGAAAAAGGAGACAAGAGAACAAAACAAAAACACAAGAACCAAAAGAAAGAAAAGCATATTTAGCATATTTAGGGCAATTAGTCATCTCACATTTTAGGAGGCCAGACTACAGAAAATTCCTGGAAAAACACTGGAATTTCAGAAGGTGCTAGATATGAAAAAAAGAGTCTAACACACTGGATCACATAACATATCCAGCTAGAGACTGATCTGACATTGAACGCTATTTAAAAAGTAAAACAACACAAAGCTGAATGGTACTGTTTTATTACATCAATTTAATATTTCAAATAGAAAAAAATTACTTCAAAAGATAGTGATGAAATTTAAACTTCAAAACAAAAGAAGCAATACTGATTTTACCACATCATTCCCATTACTCAAGTTTTACAGTTTATCTGACTCTACTGAAACTTGTGGTGGTGTTCAACAAATGGAGAGTGACCAAGGAGACGTGATATGATCTTTAAAGTATAATGCTGGAGATAAATAAGCTGTAAATGTATGTAAGTGCTCAAAACTGAACACAACTGAAGCATTAAGTAAGCCAGTGAAAAAGAGCTTATATCTGAGATAAAGACTGTTTCAAGTACACTTCAGCAAAAGCTTCTAAAATTGTTAAACATTTTAGAACTTTTTCTTAGCTACAAGAAAGTGAGCAATGAGAACAGCAACATTTGTCACTAGAATTAATATGACTAAAATAAGCTATCTTCTCTATAGTTTTTATTTTTCTCAATGGCTATAGCAAACGGCTGTGGTTTTGAAAATGATTTAGTCTCAAAAAAGAATGCGCTGACACAGACAACATAAAGAAAGTTATGATCAGTGGTGAAAGGTAAACCGAGTAAAAAATGAAAATAAATCTACCATAAGCATTGACTGAATGTGAACTAATTTTATACTGACTGGCACTCATGCCTAAGGCAGCTCCCTAGGTAAGCTCCTATCTAAGCTTTTCTGATCAGCTTGAAACTTGAACATAATTATGTTTAACTAGATTCAGGCTGAGTGTGCCTTAGGGTCCTCCCCCTCAAGTCATCCCAGTCAGAGTCCCAGACAAAACCTTCCCTGGTTTCCTTGCAGCCTCCCACCACAGGCATCTTCCTCAAGACAACCAAAAGACAGAAGTTGATGAATAGCAAAATCTTGTCCTAATATGCAGACAAAATGTAACTACATCTCACGTCCACTGCTTCAGACATAGCTTTGAGACTCCTTCCATCTTTCTTTAAGGTTATGGTTAAGATTAGCAAGTGAATTCAGAAGACACTAGAGGAGGATACCCAACAGATGCAGACTATGTGATGACAGAAACCTTATTCTGTAGAAAATCAGACTAAAGTAAAACACTTCCAAGCCCTTCCCCATTCCACCCAGCTGAATTTATCAATATATATTTCATAATCTGAATTAGTAACATGAATGCAAATCACTTATTTAATAAATCCGAATGACTGACTCCAATTGCACAACTTGAACAATTATAAAGATTCCTACAATTGAAAAGAAAGGCCGTTCGTAAGAAGAAAAAAATTCATTTGATGAAAAATGCTATAGATACATGAAGAATTTTCTGATGACATAGTATGAAAGAAAATTTAGTTCAATTTAAGATGATCCCTCATTTATCATATCCTGTGGGTGAGTCGTTAATGACTATCTTGATTCTCTTTTGTGTTCATTCTTATAAAGATCATCCAACCAAGGTGAAAGTAACCATACAATATTAATTTTAGAGAAAAATATTTCAATGATAAATGTTTGAAGTTGCAGTTAAGAATGATTACTATACAATGGATTTGCTGTACTGAAATTATAGGACATATTCATATAATCACAGTGGGAAATACCACATAATATGCATTAGGTGATCCCTAGCAGCAGTGTACTGCTAGTAACTAAAATGGACTTCAACAGAATTGTATCAGCTGAGGATCTGATACATATTAAGTGCCACTTTTGCACTAAACTCAGGAGTACTGGATTGCTTGGGAACCTTTGATTATTCAGAGAACAATGTGAAATATGTACCTGAGACCACAGTTTCTCTAGCCTACCAGTACCTGAAGATGAGAAAAGGGAAAAATATTCAATTTCTATGCACAGCTGATTTCACAGGCACCTTATGGAGTGGTTTTTTTGCTTTCACTGAAATGTAAAGAGCAGAGCACGTGACTACCACCCTAATGTTTGCCTGTTTTGAAGAAAAGTTGATCACTGAAAGGAATAGAAATGATTTTTCTTCCACAGGGAGAAAGGAGGGTCTGCACTTTGACTTCAATCTGTGAAGAAAGGTATCGAGCAGACTGAACTAGTATGCGACTAAAACACAGCACAACGTATCTAATACTATCCTATCAACACAATATGTCTTTTAAAAATACTGGAAGCAGTGTCAGATTTTTCTTTGACCTCCCTTTCACAGAATGTACTATTGTTCTATCCTTGTACAACTGGTTTTCATTTTCCAACTAAACAGCTCAAGTAATGATCAACCCTTGATTCCTAGGCCAATTCAATCAATTATTATTTTATTATTTGCATATTTATAAAGTTTAATCTTAGCAAGGATCTTTCCAGCATTTTCTTTATTTAAAAATAAACTTTTTCCCAATCAAGCCTAAAGTATCTTGCCATTTTTTTTCAGCATTTCAGGTTTAGTTTGCAGAAAACAAAACAAAGTTGAAGATGCATCTTTGTGAAAACTGTGTTCGCACAGGCTTCCGTTAGCTGCTGAAAGGTCACCGTGCTAAGGAAAGCTGCAAGGTGGTAGGCAAGTTTATCTTATAATTTTATTTAAGCTCTTTGGAGGAAAGAAAAAGAGACAGAGGAGAGAGAACACACATTTGGTCCAGTCTGTGTCTCCTTTTAAGGAAACAATTATTTCTCTTGCATTTTTATTACCAGAAAAACTGAAAACAGATAACTCAGGAAAACAGAACCAGATCTCCCATTGCAAGGACACTCAGTAAAATCCGGCTGGTGTCTCACACAGTGCTCAACCAAAGGGGAAAACCTGGGCTCGAGAAGAGCCCTCGACTGCTGCAGCTGGGGCTGGAGCCCCGCGGAGGTCAAGCAGAGCTGGGGTACAGCTGCCGCTCCTGCTGCTGCTGGAAGGGGAGGAGATGAAATTATAGCGTGGAGAGGGGGGAGGCAGGGAGGGGAAAAAAAGCAGAATGTCTGAAGGGATGAAAACACCACAGTTTCACTTTCATCTCTCTGATATTCTTAGGAACCGCTTTAGGGGGATGAAAGCATCCCTTGAAAGTCTGATTCCCCTGTCTTTATGCTTTGCAGGCATCTACAGACAGTAGAAATAAAGCAATAATGAACAGGCATTAAAACCAGCATAAACTCTTGCCTGAATCCCAACGGGCGCAGCCAGATACACGTTCCTTCAATGCTGTGACCAGTTATTTTAGTAAACATCATCAAATAATAGGCAGTTACAAGATGACACCCACGCCCCTGCCAACCAAAAATCCGGGCAAGTAAAAAGACTCTTGTACAGTCTTATGGTCACAAAGACAAACTTGAAACTTAGGAAATCGTAGAAGTGAAGCTGCACAACTCATCTTACTACAGCTTCCCCAGACACATCATTAATTCCACAACCATATCAAAGTATTCTCCCAGTGCACAGAACAGATGATGTTCAGTCAACAAGCAACTATGCAATGTATGATTTCTCCTTATTGTTAATACATATTCCAAACATCACTCTAATGATAGTTTCTTTTTGCTAACTGACTTTGCCCTATAGTAATTGAAATCCAAAGTGTTTGAGGTACGTAGACACCGAACACTGATTAGGAATCAGACTTCTTCAAAACCAACAAACTTGCAGACATCACTGCTGAATGTTCTGCAAATGTGAACTAATACATTTTCCCCAAAAGACTGAAAGCTGGAAGAGGTACTGTTATCATCGCCATTTTAAAGCTGGAGGTCTGAGATGCAGTTGTGGTTATAGTCAAGTTCTCTGAAGGAAGTTACTTCTCTTCAGACTTCCACAAGCAAGGCTTCCAGCTCCATGTTTAAAAGCCTGCAATGCTGGAGCTAGTACAGGGAGAAAAGGACACCAATGATGTCCCGACCATGACAATCTTGGTGCTTTGGAGTTTTTGGTCTGCTCTCTGATAGTATGAGGTTGACTAGTTTCAAAGTTTTAGCCTAGCTAGCCTGAGTGCTCAAGGAAGACAAAAATGTTATAAAGCCCAAAAGGGGACATCTCCTGACTTCACAAACATTACCAGACCAATAAATAATTAGTTGATTAACCTACAAAGGAGCATTTCCAATTCTTAGGAAAAGATCAGTAAGTATGAAATACAGCTTTCACTTCTACTGAATGTGTTTAAATGATATAATAATCTGTAATATTCTGAATAAGATTCGTATTTAATGTCTACTTTTGCAAAATACATTTAAATGTTATAGTCAATCTTTAAAAATCTAAGTTTATGTTTGCATGTTATTCTAGTGAATGTTTAGGCTCCTGGAATCAAGACAGCCTAAAGAAAAGGAAATCTTAAGGAGAGATAGATGTTTTGAAAGCAAGACTGCTAGCCTGGAAACCATCTCAGCTGCTAACTTTTGAAATCGAGTGTCTTAATCTGTCACTTTCTTGTGGCATCACCACAATCAGATCAATAGCACTCAAATCCAGGCAGGTACTAAGATGCCAGACACCTCTGTGGATCCATTCCCAAGTCTCTCTCTATCCAGTTTACAAAATGCAAATAAAAGATTCCTGAATTATAAAATATGCATGTCCATATCAAATGGAAATGTGTCTTAATGTCTTTGTTATTACTATAAATTACACTATCAAAAATGTTTCAGCAATAATCTCAGAGGGTTTGACAAATTATGAGGCATAAATTTATCTAAGACATTTCTTAACCACTGAAAGTTTAAGAATTGTGTAAGTACAATTCTTATCTTACTAATCCTATGCTTTGAAGAGAATGTTGTATTTGCATTGTAATTACATCTCCAGAAACATCAGCTCTGTACCCTGTAAAATAGTTTTATTAAGCCTAAATTCATCACTACTCCTGAAAGCCTGCACTTTGCTGAGCGTGTATAGGTATTCAGCATTCTGTAAAATAATGATTTATCTCACATAACACCATTCACCTTTTAGAGGCAACAACAGGCATTTTCTTTGACATAAAGAGAAATACCAATAAGTTAAGCATTAAAAAAGTTCTTTCTCCAAGTCTCTTAAATGGTCAAGTGATAACTTAGCCTTACTAACTAAACCTTCTTAGTACGAGACTCCTAAGCTACAAAACCTAACTATGCCTACCAAATATGAACACTGCATCTTAACAGATTTATTTTTTTTGTCATTAGCATAAACTAGTGTCAAAATTGTTTCTGGTATTTCTGTGGTACTATAGAAGCCCCAGCAGCATTTAAATGTGACATTTTGCAATACCACTCAGTGCAATCCTGAAATTATACAAGCTGGAAATTCTTTCTTACCAGTGTCTTGCTGAATGCAAACCCCACGTTTGTAGAAACCTAATTAGCAGCTTCTAAGACTGTTGACTCAGGTTCTGCTAACTTCTATTATGAAATAAACTGCAAAATTAGTGGTGTTTTATTCTCTATTATGCAGAAGCACCCCTTGTGACCAAACTGGTTTCTGGGATCATGTCTAGGTGAAGAAGCCACAACAGCTTGCTCTTTTCTAGTTTAAGGAATTAGTGACGCTTTAAATATATCAAAAAGTCTAATTTGGAAAGAGTAAATAATGATGCAGTCTAAATATTTTTGCTTCACAAAGCTGGGCTAGCTGCAGCATGCCCAGGTTATTCTCAAGACAAAGAAGTCCAGAGAAAAAATATCTTGGCATCTACAAATGCCATATGGAGTTTCCATGTGTTGTTGTTGTATGACAAAATTATCTCCCAATTTTTTTTCCCAAGTTACTTATAATATATTGACATTTTTGCCAGTTCTTTTTCTTCCCAACCTGGGAGGAGGAGAGTTAAATTATTTTTGAGTCCAGAAGCAGAGAAAAATAATTAGCTCAAACAACTCCAGCTATAGTCCAAAATGGCTTTTCCAGGCATAAAAAACTGCACATTATTAAGGGCTACTGTTGTGGGACTTTCCATGGCTTGAGGCTAATGCTCTCCCCAAGCGAAGCTGAGGATCCATCCTTTCTCATGGTTTGATGCTCCTGTTTCTAACCTTCATGGTTTGTTAGCCAGGTGACCTTCAACCTTTGATCCTGGGAAGACTATTAGCAGTGACTCCAGGAGATTTGCCTCAATAGCACGGTTGTAGGGGAGCATTCCCAGGTGCATTATAAATGCAACTTATCACATCATTCTACAATTAATCAGTGGAATATCGCAATACATTCAGAATGCGTATATAGAAAAATATATTATAAATAAATACATGTGCATATAAATAAAAATTGGTGTTTAGTGGAGGTAAATCAAGCTGCATCCATTATTCTGCTATGGCCCACTTTTATGCATGTATTCCCCACTTATCCTAATAAAAAATAGGATTTATGCAGGCACTTTGCTTCAAGCAAAATCTTAGTGTCACAACTGGGGAGTGTTCTTTAAACAAAGCTACGGAAATCAATGACACAAACTACTAGAGAAATTATCTATGTGTTTCAGCAGCTTCTGTTGAATTGGGGTCTAATCTCAGCTCTTTAGATCACAAACTAACATTTCAAAACTTGGGACAGGTTTGACTACATGTCAGGTAAACAATTCAACACCTGCCATGCTTGGTGCATTACTGTAATATCAATAATAAATAACATCCAGAGCTTGGAGCTGTTTAGAAGAACGGCCAGTGAGGAATAAAATTTTTTTTCTCCCTCTTATTGACTGTAATTCCCATGGGTTCCTCTCTTCAAGATTCCTCATTGGTGTCCTCTGAAAGATTTCTTTCAGGATAAAAGGCTAAAAGGAAGCTTTCTATGGTGAAAATGTATCACTTGTTAAATTCTGCTGGATTTGGTGTAGACATAAAATGAAGGTATACCTGATATAGTAATGCTGTATCTGGATACAATATTTGAAAACAATCCTTAAATCATTCTGTTTGTGTTTTTTTTTTTTTTCTGTTTAAACCATAACTAAAATGCAACTGTATGCCTAAGACAGGAAGAGTAAGGGCTATGAGAACAGAAGATCCAAAGAAGATGCCAAAATAACAAGTTCCTTCAAGCAAGTAAGACAAAGCAGTATTGTTTTACTGAGTTTATGGAATTTGAAATAGATATGTTTCACGCATAACACAACATGATTCAAAGCAGCTGACTTCTCCTTACCAAGAGTTAAGAAATTATTTTACTGACAATTACAACTTAAAATGCTCCATTGACATAACTGTAACATGAACAAAAAGCCTCATCTTGCAAAGACTTTTGTGCTTTCTATTACATTTTGTGGGAAGTCCCATTGACCTCATGGCTTTGAAGGTTAAGCAGGCAGCTACGTTTTCTCCTCTTTATAGTTTAGTTGACTTGTACTCTAGGAAATGAAGAACTCAGAACTGCCAAGCTTAAAACTAAGCATTTTTATTTGGGAGGCCAATAATTATGTGGACTTAAAGGACAGAAACAATAGGTAACAAGAGTAGAGTCACAAAGATGGAAGAGGGAATGAAAAAAGTTTGGTTGAGAAATGAGCTCCAGCTGCTGACTCATAGAAACATTTCTCAATGAAGCGCATGAGGATGTTGCATACGGATTCCGCATGTGTATGTGACTGCTGTGTAGTCTGTGGATTAAGAGACATAGACACGGTTAACATCCCTCCCGAGCTTTTAAATTGTAATGACTATCAAGCCTGAAATTTTCTGGGTTTTTTCCTCCAATAAAGTTTATGGGTTATATAATATGCACTTCAAGTTTCTAGAGAGTTCCCATACCTATTTTGGTTGTACGGTACCCTTTGGTGATATTACTACATAATCAATCATAAAGAAAGGGGAAAAAACATTTTCTAAACTATTTTTGTAAAACCTAAACAAGCATAAAACCTGCCTCCATTTTCTTCTCCTCTTATTCCAGTTTCCATTTAAGACAGCAACACAGGCAAAACCTTTCTTGAAATTTCTCAGTCTTTATTACTAATAGAGCTGCATCACTGACAACAACAACGCGGTTTAAAGCACCAAGACAGTCAATGCCCTCCTTTGTTACACAGTCTCCAAATACTTAGTAATATGATAGGATGCATAAAATATTCCAACTTCAGCAGAACATTGAACAGATATTTAGGTTTATCCCTTAAACAGCGGTTAAGCATATACTCCATTTAAGCATGTTTAAGTTACATTCATTTCAATCGGACTTAAGCATGTGGTTAGCGGCAGTTATACGCCTTGCCGAATGACGATAAAAGCACTATGAAGTAAATACTGGTTCTACATTTGAATGTCCTAATGTCTTTTCAAGACAGACTTTGAAAGTGGTTTGTAAATATGTTCATTTATTATTGCATATTCACTAATAAGACTTGTGTTGGGGAGTCCTATAATAGTACAGTGCAGATTCCTCAGATTGCACCAAAAAATCAAAATACCTATTATACGCAGTGTCTTTCCTGTAAAATGATATGCCAACTTCCATAAGCATTTGCTATTCTCTCTTTAGAAAAATTTGATATCTTTTAAACCTCCTAATTACAATAACAAATAAAAAGTCCCTTTTAGTACTAAGGAAGAAAACTGGCACAGAATCATAATAAAGAAAAGCCAGCTGAGGAGCCTGCTAGAAAACAATACTATGTATAATTGGTGTTTAATTATGCAGAATTAACAAATGGCAGCAGCACTGGTTGTATTACTTGACCAGGGCTCTTTGCCAAGTCAACAAGCTGGTTTTAATGTAGGAAGTAACCCATTCAGTTATCTGGCGCCTTTGAGCAGGGCCCTGACTGCTGCGTTCTCCATCTGTGTTGCCAAAAACATTTAGCAGAAGAAAGAAATCTGTTGATTTGCTAAAGCAAGATAAATTTTGGTCATTGATATGGGTGAATGCACCAATAAGATCATCAAAAAGTTTTCTAAACATTTTATTCATCTGGTGCCAATGATTTACTAACACCATGAGAGCTCAAAATACTAATTAGTATGAATTTGCAGGGTTGATACATTATACAATAGAATATCGAATATGTTTATTTGAATATATTACCTCCACTAACCCCTCCCCTCTCCATACACACATATTTGAATGTATTTAAAAACATGTTTAAATATTTATGTTCTCTAGAGCCTCATTACATAATTTTCTCCTATGGTAAGCAATTAATTTGCATTTTGAAATGAACACAACTATGATGATACATATGAGAGGTTCCTGGAGAACATGTCTGCCAATGTACCCACACTCACAACTGACCTCTGTAAGAAACCTGAGCACTGGCCTCAGCAGTTGCTCCTCCTGCTTCCCCACCGCTGCGATCTGCTGCATTCCAGAGATCTGGCCTGGCATACCTGTGACAAAGTGTGCTGATTCGGGGAGTTCAAATTCAATTTGAAAAAAGCCTTTCGGAATTAAATACAGGCCACAAAAATCTTTGGAGGAAGAAGGTGGCAACAAAAACTCTTGGGCATCCCAAAAAGCATGTAGCAGTCTACCCCTTCTTCTGAACTTCTCGTTCTTATGTGGGTTTCTTTGAGAACTACCACCATGGTAATGGTAACTGTAGCAGACATACTGTCAATCGAATGAGAACTTTCAAGAAGAAGTGCATTGATATATATATTATATTTATGTTGTATATTTATGTTGTTTGCAGGAAAGCAGAAGATCTATTGAAAACCATGGAGAGAGAAGAATAATTTGGGTTTTGATAGGAAGTAAACAAATGGGAAAGTCTCTGTTAATAAAACTACTCTACAGATTTGCATAGGCTTAGGTTCATCTGAGTAGCTGGAGCTGGTATTGTTAAGATCTTGACTAGTTTTCTCTTAGGTCAGACCAGGATTTAGATTACTGCAAGATACGGTGAGAGCTAGTCTCCTCTGAAATCCTGGGAGAAAGGTTAATTTTGCCCGATCTTTCTCACGAAGAGTCATTGCCACAGGAATCTGGTTGTAGCTGAAGAGAAATTAAGAATGGAAAGATTGGTCTTTGCTTTCAGAGCTTCTCAGGACAACAGGGTCCGTGCAAACCAAGGACATCAGCCTGTGGAGCACCAAATGCGACGCAGAACTAAATGAAGGTTTCTTTTACATCCTTAAAAATAATAGGCTTTAGAATTCAATGCTCATTTTAACTCCCACCTTTACTGGCAAAGAACAGCAGTTTTCTCCTTCCTTTTTTGCCATAATTTTTCAATGACATTCAGCATCATGAAAAACAATTCTTAAATCCACAGTATGTTGTGTTTAGAAATAGAAAGTTAAATAAAAATGCCCCTTTGTGTGTACATGTATATCAGGACACAACTTTACAAAGTTGAGCTATTTCCAATGCAAACACAAGTAAATCTGGACATCCTCATATATTCGATATTTTATAGGCCCAGTAAAACTTGATCAAAATCCACTTATACTTGTCGGTTGTGTGACTTAACCTTTAGGGTAGATTAATTAGATTAACAGACCACATACTGTAGATTCCAGTACTTCCTCAATGGCTATTAAATTACACAGAAGGAATTATGTTTTAGAGTCCTGCTTCCTTAAATCAAATTCCAGCCCTGTCACCTTTCTTTCATTTATTAGACTGCAAAGCTCTTGTTCCTTTTGTAATAAAAGCTGAACCTCTGTTAAATTCCACCCTTAGTACTTGAAATTATTCATGATTGCTTTGCTTAGGATCAAATAACTACAGAATATTTGAGTCTACACTGGGAGAATACAGTCCATGACAGGTATCCCACCAAAGGAGTGAAAAAGGTGTCACTTAATTTGTGAAGAGGCAGGGAGTAGTGAGTATTCTTACTTTTAAGAGGCCAGCTACAAGCCGTGTCCCACACAGACCACAGCAGTGGAAGCGCAGGGCGGCTGCCGGTGTGGCAGAAGGGAGTACCCAAACTGGGAGACGGGCACTGCTTGAAGGAGGCCAGGGCAGCTCTCACCGTCAGGACAGATCATGCTAACATGCAGAATGCCTCCTGGTTAAGGCATGGAGTTGGGTAAATAAGGTTTAAGAAATACCTCTGCAGTTTTCCCAGCATGTTCACTTTTTCTTTCTCAAAATGTTGTCCAGAGAGCGAGGAAAGATTTTGTACACTTGCCCTGTATTCCCAGACACCAGGGAGGCTGGGCATGCCCATAAACATGAGCAGACTATCCAGTATTTCCCAGAAAGCATCACAGAAACTGTATACACACAACACAATGCAACTAGTAAGCTGAAGAAAAGAGACAAAGTTTTGGGCTCTCTTGCACTCGCTTCTACCTATCAACTGTTCCCAGGATATTACAAAGAGCACAACAACTAAGAAACCTAGGTAAATATGTTAAGCTTTAAAAACTAAGATCTGAGTTCAGATCTTCATTCTGAAAAGGCAGTAAAGCTAGGAGGAATATAATAACAAGCAGTGCCAGGGGAAGGTCTGCCCTCTGCACTTCGGTGATGCCAGCAAGGGAGGAGAAGATGGAATCTAAAATCTGTGACACAAGAACATGACTATGGACACATCATCTACTGCAAGCCTTCTGGTGCACACTCTTCCACCCAAATGCCAGCATGCTCCTGCTGTCAAAATTGTTAGAAACATTGAAAGAGTTAGTATGGACAAGTTGGTGACAGTGGATTTCTTTAAGGTATCAGGATGCCTGGACTAGCTCTGAAGCAGTGCCACACAATCCGGCACTAAACATACCGGCGTGTGCCCAGCCTTGGTTCTCATTAACCCTCCCGGCATTACAAACAGCATGCAGGACTGTCCCATTAGGACATCAGCAAAGCTTGTCATCATCAAGACACCATGGTGTTGTTTTTTCTCTGCAGTTCGTTTCTGGCCTGCGATATTAATTCTCCACTACACGCCGAGCTTTCTCACTGCGTTTAGGGCTGATGTGTCTCTTTCCATGCTTCCCGTATTGCTGAAAGTATGTGCTGGCAAGTCTCGTTACAGTGAGTACAGTTGCTTTAGTAGCTAGGGCAATCCATGGCTCCTAAAGACAGGCCAATTATCTTTGAGGGTAGCAACTTACCCACAATTGTATTTCTCCCATACTATGTAATTAAGCCCATATGGCCTCAGTAAATAGCAAAGCAGTCTTGAAGAAAAAGCTTGATGAATAAAGACAAAAGAATCCTCCACTTTTATTTACAATGTGCTAAAAGCCACTTACTTGTGTACATTTTGAAGACAGAAATTTCATTTCAATCTGAGCAGGCAGGGCCTTTAAGCAGCCTGAGACAAAGAGGGTTTGGAACAATGGATGAAACAGCAAACCCTGACAACCCTGCACTTGTGATCAGGTAGCAGAGCCCAGGAGGGGAGCCTGGTAAGGCAATTAGGAGCAGGTGATGCTTGCCAAGAGAGACTTCAATCTTTAGGCAATCCGTGTTAAAGGGGCTTTGACAGAGCCTACAGAGGAATCCAAAGCTGCCCTAACTGCTCAGAACATCTTCAGGATATGAACTGAGCCTCATGTCCAGCGCAAAGTATGACGACCTGTGAAGACTTCTTACTATAATCATGCAGTGTGTAAAAACATTATTTTTATATAGTTTTATTTGTTGGTATTGGATTTTTATGGCCTGCTGATGCTGACATCTTCATGCTCTGCACAGCAGGAAAAGGAAGAGTGTACATATTTTACATTATCTATTCTTGCCGCCGTGATTTGGATGCCACCTACACCCCAAGGATCCCTCCATGGTGGGAAGCTCCTCCACAGTGATTTAAAACACCTGAACTACAACTATGGCTGGAAGAGTCTGTCCTCATTCATTGAATACTTGTCAGATATAAGCAGCTAAAATTGCATGCCTAAAATAAGTGATATGACACCACACTGTAAATAATGCTAAAGGGCTTCCGCCCCAAAATGCTTACAGTTCTAAATAAGAAAAGAAGGAAAAGGGACAGAGGCTTAATTTGCTATATGCCACAAGTTAGCAGCAGAGAGGGAAACAGTACCCAAGATCTGCTCTCCATTCACTAGACTTCATTTGCACAGCCAAAAGACCTTCGTATGACCACATTTAGAAGTTAAGCAAAAAATCTGCTAAAGAAAATTCTACCATGAATATTAGAAAAATATCCTCCCTTCCTTGAATCCGAGAAAAATACAATTCTTTAATGCCTTCATCTTCTCACTTCAGATATAAAGCTACATTCTGAACTCTATTTTTCTCCCATTTGATTATCATACTGAATCTGGGGGGAAAAAAAGCACACAGGGAAAGATACATTCTTTGAATGAAAAAAGGAAAAATTCTTAGTGTCACAGATGGCTGTCAGGATGAAATGAAGCTTGTGTCTGCTGAGGGAATCAGACCTTAATGTGAAATCTGAATAGAGAGGAACATAGCAGAAGGCAACATTTCAAAAGGAGTTCAGCCCTGACTGGCATTGTGAGGGTTAATTTACTGCCAGGAACTGCTGGGCTTTTCATTCTCAGTAGACACACAATAGACAGATCCCAAAAGTACCCATCATAATCACAGATGCTGGGGATTAATGCTAAAATGAAAGCTTCATGAATATTAAAAATATCAAAACTGCTAATGATGTAGCAGAGTTTGGAATAACAACCAATCTGAAAATCTAAGAGTGTGCCATGCAGACATAGTGAGACACTGTCTTTTTAAAACTGATTAAACCTACTCAATTTGTAACAGAAAGAGGCTTATGCATATTAGGAGCTGAATTGACTGCCAAACTTTACAAATTGCACAGGCTAATTACCATAATTAAGCTTTGGATTGAAGAAGAAAATTCCATTTATCTCAGAATGACTCAGTGGAACTTCAACAAAGAAGGCAAAGTACATCAGATGGTTTGGCCTTTTTTTTTTTTTGCCCCTAAGTGGTGTTTCAAAAGCAGTTGTGAAAAAAATAATCAGAGTGACAGTATAGAAATACTTTTGCTTGAAAAATCAGAAAAAAATGCATAGGGATCTGATCTTGGAATTTGTTATAAACTCTCCCCTACAAACTAGTACAGTAAAATATGTTCTGTTTTTCAAATCTAAAGTCTGAATCGGGGGTAATGCAAAGCCATGTGTCTTTTATAACCTGAAGCCACACCTAATTCCTCTAACTATGCTTCAGCAGTTTCCTGGAGAGGACGCAGGGGAGTGTCTGGTCCGCTGGACTCTCCTGCTGCACTACATGTCTGCTGTTTGCCCTCTCATGCCAATACAGAGAAGTTATCTTGAAGGATGAGATAACAGCTACCACATTTTAAGACAAAGATTACAAGTTATTCTATGACTTTGAGGTGGATCCAAAGACTTCCACTTATCTCAAATGGGATTTGGATCTTTTCCTTAGGGAATGCTTAGTCTGTGAACAATGAAAGCACAGCTGTGAAAACTTTATTATGGGATACAGAAAAGTATCTTACTGTATTTTCTTTCCTATCCTAATTTAGGAAGAAAACATAATATGAAGGTCTTAAGCTTACCCAGGCTTTTAAGTCACATATGTATGAAACCATACATACATAGAGACATGATGCAAAAGAGAACACAGATACTAGGGAAGTATTTATCCTCCCACTTTCACCCATCAGTTACTTCACTTTTCTTTGCATTTATCTAACTTTTGTTTGCTTCTATGATGATGTCTATACATTTTCAGGTCTCTTTATAGAATGCCTTGAACAAAACGGTCCCCAAAAATGTACGTACAGGTTCATTTCTAGAAAATAACCTCTAAATGCATGAAAAAAAAAAAAAGGCAAACCAAATTAAACAGACCTGCATTTCATTCGCTGTAGAACTCAGGACAGTTATAACATACCTACCATTACAGGTATGCTGTAAATACTTGTAAAAATAAATATGAATTAAATGCCTAGGTAACTACATAAAAAAAAAAAAAAACAGGCAAAAATGAAAAGCTCTTCATGTTTAAACACGATTTTATTCAGTTACTTTGGAAGAATCATAGGGCCATCAGAACAGAGCTCTGCAAAGAGAAACCAGAAACAATTTCAAAATGCAGATGAGTAGAAGTGAGATATGTGAAACAAAAGAAGAGGGAGAAGAATTTAGTGATATTTATCTATCAGCACAGATGCTTCTAGGAACCACCTGAATTTTCTGGAGTACATCTTTAATAAAGATTCACTAACACTATAAAAAGAATATATTCATATGTAAGCGTATAAGAAAGAAGAAACTGCCAGCTAATTCTAGTCCAGTATTTGCATCCATCAAGACTGATTCAAATTTTAGATGTGATATTACTCATCTCATTATACAAACCATATATATCTGCTTCAATGAAAGTCTAATCTCATATAACGATTATGACACAAAAAGTACTACTGCATTTACTCCTTGAGGAATCAATAAAAATTACATTAAACCAACAGATCCTGGATACTTTTACAAAAATCTTCCATCTATGCATGCCATGCCTTTCCCTCTTTTATATGGCTGCTAATACAACCAACTCCAAGATAGCTATCAGCTGAAATTCCCCACTACGCAAAGTAACCATCCTGGCAGAAACACCACTCTACATTCTGAATAATCAGAAGGCATTCACTTCACATTCTCAAAATTAGGCTTGTGTTACTTTGTGTGCTGACAGAAGAAAGAAATATGACTTGTGGAGACCCTCTCATCATAAGGAATTTCTAGGGTTGGGATATGTAAGCGATTACACTGAAGATGTGTGTATGTGAGCAATTTTGCCTGTTACTAACTCTGTGTACGGAAATGTATCAGTCTCCTTGTATAAGTTGGAAATAAGTCCATCAGACATAGTAGAGATGCAAGTAGTAAAGGAAGAAGACAATCCCAGATTTACAACACTTTCACTCTTATGCTCATCATAAAGAAGGCAAACACACACATTCATTATTAACAAATATAATAAGGAAGATTATCCTTTCTCTTTTTACCTTGTTTTAAGAATCTTTTCCTGTGTGGTGCTATTCTGGAAACACACGCAGCTGTTACTGAGTGAAACAGCAATAGAATAAGCCACACTATAAACCTTCCTAATGTGATTGTGTTAGATTCTTTTTATATCGACCTGTTATCAGAGACTCCATTTTCTCTTTTTTCTCAGCAGTTCTGTATCCAACGGAAAGCTCTCTGGCCAGAAACCGCACAGGCAGCTTGCAGCAGGTAAACCACTGAAATGTCCAAGCCCTGCTTCTAAGTGCTCAGCTGGCACAAGAGTTTTCTCCAAAGCAGAATAAAGAGGTAAGTGGCATGTAAAGAGAAACAAAAAAATATTATTTCATTATTCCTACAGTAAAGACACTTGCTGACTGATCTCAAAATCGCCATTCACAATTCAACACCTTGAGTGAAAAATGCCAGCACTTAAGATGTTTATTCTTCACCTGATCTTTTGTTTGATGGACCATTCCTTGAGTACTTGTGGCTAGAACAAACTTCATCTAGATGACATACTACTTAATAAGCACTCTCTCTGCTTTCTCAGAAAATTTTTCCTTGCCCTCACTTTAAGGACAAGGAAAAATCTTTTTATTCATAGGTTTGTACGCAAGCTCTTAAAACATGCATTACTTGATATTTACAACCTTTCCAACAAAAGAACTCCCATAACCTAAAGCAGGTCAAGCACAATTGTGTAAGGTGCCCCTGCTATGCAAGCTGCCCTACTGTTAGTATTGCCTATTGTTTATCCCTCAGATAAGACCAGGAAAGATAAACTCTAAATATTTGAGTTTTGAGTGAATGAATGTTCAGTTAATGATTCAAGATTTCACATAGTCTGTTCCCTTTCATTTGCCTGCTTGTTTTTAGTTTCTTGTTTAAACAAACTAACAAAACCACTTAAAATACCTCAATCCAATCTAAAATCTTGGGGAAGAGGCATAGGAAAGAAAAGCTACAGCTCTGTCATTTATTACATGCAGAAAGCAAATGTCTTCAAAATATTTAGAATTAATAAGAAGCATAAGCATTGTGTATTATTGAAACTACATTATTATTAAATTATTAAAATAATTTCATCCAAATAATTGTTCTATATTTTGCCTTTCTAGGAAGAAAATAAAGCTGTATATAAATGTTTTATAGAGACTGCAAAGTAAACAAACAAACAAAAAAGACACCACCACAAACAAGGTGGAGTCCTAAACCACTGACGTTTCATCAGCTTTACAAAACATTAAGGAACTTTAGAAACTGGTATATTATTATTTGAGAATAGATTTTACTACAGTTTGCATTTCTATTGTTTCTAAAAATCACTCAGGATTTGCTTAAGTTTTCTTTACATATATTCCTGTTTTGTGACAGTGGGCTAAAGTCTTCAAAAGCCTTGCTCTGGTGTTAGGAACAGAGATGCTGAAGAAGTAAGCCCGGACCCTTCAGAGGGCTAAAAGAACCTGAAAGATGCCTGCCTTAAAAACTCTCATTCTTGTGCCAGCCTAGAAGGAACATGGTAATTTTATCAGCTGATGAGGCTCTGGAAGCCTTCCGAGAAGCACGCTATAGAATCGCACGCTTGGATGTTAACCTGTCAGCACAGTAGAGCACAGACATACAGGTTTAAAAAAATCTTACTTATTTTTAAAGTATTTCCAGATATAGAATAGAAAAAAAGTCACTCAAGTCACCTTGAGCCTTTAGTATGAAAATTTGTAGACATGATCTAAAAGATGTCTGTAATGATCTTCAGAGGGAGACGTTTGGCAAATACCCCCAGGCTCACCTGTAGAGTCTGGAAAAGAACATACATTTTATTGAACTACGGACTATAAATATGCCGAAATTTCATTTATTTTGAATCTTGAAATATGAATAAAATAGTGGCAGGATACAAATACTCAGAGAATTAAGGAATATATTGCCTCTCACCTGTAGGTTACTGGTTCAAATTCTGTCAGATGAATAGTGACAGAAAGTCAATACAAGGCAATGGTTGTTTCATGAACTACATGCGAATCAGGTAAGTAGTCCAAGAGCAGATCCTGGTACAGTATAATTCCTGATGAGTAACAGCTGGTAGTTGTAGCAAAATGGTCAAACTGAACTCCTGTCTAATAAAGACTGATATTATGAAAGTATGCAGTTGAAAGCAGGGGCTGCGCATCATCTGCGCTGTAGATTCAAAAGAGCCACTTGCCTTTGAATGTTGTTAATGTGGCATGAGCACGTACACAAAATCAACGTCACTAGGCTCCAGAACTCTGCAGAGATTGCTTTTGCTACCCAGGGAAACGCATTCGCTTCATAAAAATACGCACTTCAATAAATGGTATTTGCCAATGCTCGCTCTTGCAAAGCAATAAACAAAAATGATAATTTCAAAAAGGCTATATTAGTGTTAAATGACTGAGCATTATTATATTAATTAATACAATATAAAGATAATACTATTAGAGTTTTTTATTAGATGGTACTAATGGAGTTTTAAAAAACTTTAAGAAGTTATGTTTTTAAGTTTGGGGGGTTTTTTTAAAGTTTAGAAAAAGGGAGTGAAGAAAAGGCAGGAAGATACTAATTGACATTCTGACTCTTCTTCTTAAGAAGAGCTGATTATTAGCTGCAATTTTCTGACTTTAAGATTTTTCTTGCCAGAATTTCATTTCCGGTATATTGCAGAGTGATAAGGTACAAGTTAGTTTAACTCCCAGGAACCCCAAAGTACAACTTTCTGGTACTAGTGTAGCCAGAGCCGCAGGGAATATGTCCAGGAAGCAAATTCACTGCTGCAGT
This sequence comes from Cariama cristata, assembly GCF_000690535.1. Lineage (NCBI taxonomy): Eukaryota > Metazoa > Chordata > Aves > Cariamiformes > Cariamidae > Cariama > Cariama cristata. The sequence goes on along the minus strand of NW_009633052.1, from coordinate 16,344 downwards.
AAATCAAGCTGCTTTCTAAATTTAATTTCCCACACTGGCCAGAGTTTTTGAGAAAATAGAAAAGCCAGCTCTTTACCACCTACACTGTAGATAATGCAAAGGATTCTGTTAATACCATCTGGCAGTATATTAAAAAAGTTAAATTATTTAAGTCATCAGAATTTAAAGGACATGGTTTTGGAACAGATTTAAGCGGCTCCCAAATCAAATCAAATTAAAATTAATAAGTTACAGAATAAAAAACAATCTAGAAAATACTATAGTGATATTATCAATGCTTTTCTTCATAGTGCACACATCATTGTTCTTTTCATTCCATATTTTCACTTTTAATTTCTCTCAGACTTTTATAAAATGCTATTTCAGAACCTCAGTCATATGGTTAATATAACACAACCTTCCACTACCTTTATTTAAGGCAACAACTTTCATTCCATGCATTTTTAAAAGAAGCTCAGATATCTACACAGTGAAAATCCTTGGATTTTTACTCTAAGTTAACTCATTTTCAGTAGACTTAGCTTCTTCTTAAAATACTCTTCTGCAATCTTTACTTCTCCTTAGTTTGAGGACAAATCTAGAAATAAATCTCTGCTATACTTGTGTCACAGGTAACTTCTTCCACTGTGGCTGAGCTGCGGTTTTACCCACGTAACTTTCTGTACTACAAAGAGAGTCTAAGTAGCTTTATCCTGGTTACAGCATAGGAAGAACGCTTTCAAGGAGTTGAGGAATACTTGCAATGCATTTAAAATAATAATGTAAAATACTTGAAATATTTAAAAAAGAAACTAAAAAAAAAAAAATATCAAACAACACCCCCTGCTCCACAAACACTTTGTTTTGTGGAAAAGGACAACCTAATTTGTAATACCTTGTGAATTGAAAGTGCATGTACTTAGCAAAACCTCTTTCCAAAGCATGCAAAATTGCAGACATCTGTATCAAGGCTGGCTACTATTCTCCAATATTGGACAATAATATTAAACACCTGCTTTTACAGCCTACTGGATGAATATGGCTGCTTTTGACAGACAAGTTTTGGAACTGAACCATCAAATTACAAACCGAGTTAATCTAGGGAGGGATAGAAGAGAAGGAGAGAGTTGAAAAGGATACAAATGTCTGTTCGTGTGTAAGCAAGTGATAAATCATGGAGCACAACGTTATTGCCTGGCATCTTTTTATAATGTGGCTAGAGACTGATGAAATACAGGACTAGCCATAGTAAATCTGATAACTGGTTCTATCAAGCCCAGATCTCTCTCTATGCTAGAACTAAAACATACCTAACCTAGTAGACAGCGTTAGAGATGAAGGAAGACTACTTATAACCTATTTATATTTAGAAGAATGAGTTAACTTATTTTTTTGCAGAGGAAAGACTAAAAAGAAAAGAAGTTGTATAGAAACAAGGTATATTGTGCATCAGAGAGATGCACTGAACATTTTGGCAACAGTTGCTAATAGGAGTCCCAAACAACACACTTGGAGTGGAAATCACTGCCACATGTTAAATGTATTTAGGATGTGATGCAGGAGGGCAAGATTAGTACAAAAATTCCAAATATGTGCAGGGAAGGAGATAACCCCTAAGGAATTCCAGTTCCACACAATAAAGGTGAAACTGCTCTGCTCGGGTTTCTCCAGACTAGCTGTAGCTACATCTGGGTTGCTATTCCCACCGCCAGTTTCACATGCAGCTGCACCAAAACCTAAATGTGAGGAAAATCACAGAACCCATCTGTGTATAGCATAATATTGCCACAGGCACCGGAGTGGCAAACATGCAAATGAGCTGATTAATCAGGAGGTAATTATGCTTGGGTTACTCTTTCTGTTACAGGACTGCTTTGATAGCAAGATTAGGTATTATACATAGGAGCAGCTCATAGGGGAAAACGCTACAGTACCCTGTGAGACAGTTTAAAGTCCTTTACAAGCACATTTCCTATTATATTTAGATGAATGTTTCATTTATCAGAATAGGTTCGTATGTCATTAACTAAGTGAATCTTGACAGTGAGAAGTAAGTCTATAAAATATTGATTTCCAAAATACAACATTTATGTGGCACTTTCCAGCTGAAGTAATTCCTATAGCATGGGGTACAATCTATTTATTAATTTCCTTCAAGGACTATTTTCTCAGATTAACTGATTCTTAGATCTTTCCGTTTCTTAGGATTGTGTTGCTGCAGAAGTCACTAAAGGAGGATTATCTTAAAAAAAAAAAAAGGCAAGATGGATTGAGCATCTTCACTGACTATACAAAAATTCTTAGTTTTGAATTCATATGGGCTAAGTCAAAAAGCAAAAAATCTGTAGCAGTTACATTGCAGAGTAACAAGCAAACTTTTTGTGCCCAGAGTATAAGTGCAAGGCAGTGGAGGATTTCTGTGTCCAACTTTGAGACAGATTGCTTGATAGGATGCTCGATGACAGCAATCCAGGAAAGCTACCCCAGCCTGCGACTCACGGATCAGCAGCTCTGGCCTACTGACTGCCACACCGCCTTGGTGGCTCCTCTGCAAGCAGTAGCAATTGCCATCGTTGGGGACTGCGTGTTATTCTGCAACTGTACTGAATCTAAGTATGTTCTCAAAGTGTGTTATTCTTGTATTACTCAGTGTTTACAACACAGCTGACATTTTAACACTCATTTCTGTATACTGTTTAATTCCCCGTATATCTACATTCATGCATTTCCTACTTTTGAACTTCTCTAGGATCTGGTCACAGACTGCCAGAATCAGCAGAACAACACGCATGCCGGAGCTAATTCACGATACAAGGACTTCAATGTTTAGTTGCACTAATGATAATAAATCTCTATGGACTCAACGCTATGTTATCTCTATCAGTTAAGGTTATTTTCCCTGCTGAGAAGATTTAGTACACTTCACTGAGGGCAGTACGCCCAGGTAGGAAGCAGACTTTCACAGATGTCAAACACAATAGCCTGTTCACAGGTGAGAGTTACACGATGATTAGGATCACAACAGCGGAGGTTCATATTTCTGGAGGGACCACTAAATGCCCTGTGATCCATTATTTATACCAAAAATATTTATACGTGCACAGGTATCATGTGTCCAGCTTCCACCTCCTGAAGGGCCTAGCTTAGCATAGCAAACTGAGCTGGGACACGGCCACTTCAGCACAGTCAGAGCCGGCCACAACATGCCCGCTCCTCACTACCCAGGCACCTGCAACTCTCCAGGCTTTCAGGGTGAAGAAATCTTGAAAGCAAGATTTACAGAAGAATCACACTAAGAATTTTGAAGTCCCAAACTAGGTGGCTGTGCTAGAGCTCTACACAGGTGAAACCAGGGGTTTTGCCAACAAAAATCAGCAGGGCATTTCAAAAGATTTGGCTCAATTTGTCTGCCTATATTCAGCAAAGAATGAGTTCTTATCTTTTCAAAGTGTCAAGTCAGCCCAAAGGATAAAATTTATTACAGCCACGAGTCATCCCAGAAAATACAAGGCTTATAGTTTACCTTTCTTTTCACTGACTGTGTATAAATTATACTACTTTCAAAATGTGGTGCATTACATGTATTCTCCCTTATTCAGAGATTTCTTCAGATTCATTCTGAATATGCTAATTGACAGCACATACCTTAGGTTTTCAGTTCTGCTACAGCATAATGATGATGTGATTAAAATGGATGTAAAATAATATAATCAAACCTTGTAGGCGATCTTTAAAAGCTTCACTAAAGCATTTTGAAAGCACTCAAGCTGTGAATGTTCCTGAAAAGCATACTAAAAAGATATTATTTTAATTTTACTTTTTGGCATTTAAAGAAAATCTATAAAAAAAAAGTTTCTGCTCTTTTATTTTGCTTTCAACAGATATACATGGAGCTGATACAAATATAAAGCTGACATAGAAATATCAGGCAGTTGGCAATACCTGTTAATACTTTCCTTTGAGAGGACAGTTACAACAAAATTTGGGTAGATTTTTTATGGAAAACAGTAAAATTTGTCAGTATTGTTAACCTAAATATGTAATAGTTGCCAGACTGTAAAGACTTATTAAGGAAGTGGTAATGAGGCAGCTCCAGAAACAACTGGATGCCTTAATATTTGCTATTTACTCTTAACAGGCTGAAATGATGTGGCAATGGAACTGAAACCCTACCAACATAATGGCTCAGGGAATGCTGCCCTCAAGTGATATATATATTTTTTTTTTTAATTAGCATTATAAGCAGCTTCTGATACTATGACTAAAACACACTGTTGATTCGCCTGCAAATCTTAGTAAACGAGACAGAACGGTCTTTCAGGTTATTGATGTCAGAGGCCTCAAAGGAAAATTTGGCATTTTTTCACCTTCTTGTATGGATTACAGCTTAGGTCCTCCGCGGTGTAACCTGTTATGTACTGTTTACAATGTGCAAATATGCATGTGGAAATCCGTGAAACATTGGTCTGTATGATTCTCAGCTTGGGCAGCATCTGATGCTCAGCCATGTCATTCCCTCAGTTTCATGCAATTCAGCTGACAGACTTCAGCAACACAGCATTTATTGGCTAAGCAGCAGACTATGTACCAAGCATCTAATATAATACATCAGCAATTACGGTTTTGTTTTCTCTCTCATGACTGCATTTTAATAATGAAAAACTGGAAGAAAATTCTTAGGTCATCAAGTACAGTCCCTTGGTATTATAGGCAACCTCATTTTGTAATCCCTTATGTAAACTGATCAAGCTCCCTCAAATCCGTAACATTTTTATGACCTTCAGAGATGGCAGCAGCAAGGTATATTTATTTTGTTTTATACTGGTTGAACTATTCCTAGCTTTTGTTATAGCCAAAGACTTAGCCCCTCTGCAACAAGCACAACAGAATTTAAGGAAAAAGGTACACAATATATTAAAAAACAGCTGTCTAAAAGTTGGTCAAATACTTTTGTGTGATGAAAAAAAACCTAATGCCATGCTATCCTACAATTTCTTTTAAAAAACACACACCTGTAACCACAAAATCATATTGAAATGAGAATTTTATTTTATGCTAAGCAACTGTGCCATACCAATCTGCAGTTACCACTACAACTAGGGATGGGATCGATCATCCAAATTTAATTCAAAGCATTTGTGGAGTTGAAGTTGATCAAAGAATACAAGATTTGCCAAAATTCCAGCTTAATTTGATTTTATCTAATATGTGGAATCATCCCTACAGCAACAAGAAGAAAAAGGACAAATAGCACACGTTGCAAGCGGAGTGATTCAGCATCCAAAAAAAAAGAGCCTAATGAGACAGTATTAAGACTTACATCTGGATAATTCATCTACACATGTAGAATTTAAACTTGAACATATTGATGCCATCTTTCAAGCCAAATCTATAAATTTGTTTAAGACCTGGAAACAGGAGTGGCAGAAGATATTTCTGATCCGAGGCTAAATAAGAACATTATTAAAAAGACAACTAGAATAAGATGTATAATTTTTCCATGGGACGTAGCACATCAGACATTCTTTAAATAATGTTGAATAGAACATTTGGTTATATTTTCAGATCACACTTTTGTGTTGTTCAGTAAGCCATCTTAAGAAAAGCAAACACTTGCCATACTTCGGTTTGCAGAACAGCAGCTTTACTTGTGGTCTCACGAAATACCTCACATCTTGCTGATGACAGACAAGGGCCTGTACTTCTTGCTCAAAGGCAAGCTGGAAATCAGGATTTTGGACCAGAAAATGTGTAATAAAATTGTTAGGTTCAAATTATGACTGTAGCAAGCACATGCTCAGTTTTCAATGCGTAGGATCTGCTAAGGCTTTCTTAGCTGTAAGGTAATTAGGTGTACGTTATAGCCTTCTCCAAACAGACTGAGCTGGAGGAATGAAACGGCCTCAGACCCAGCACCTGACTGTGGGGGGACAGGGCGGTGGAGCAGGGGCAGCGACGTCGTCGCTGTACGTGGGCAGCACGACCAGCTTCAGAAACAAATTCAGAGGATCAACCCCAACTTTTTTTGCAAAAACCTTGATGCTGTGCAGGAAAGAGCAAGACATTCAACCTTGGTGGCTGTTACTGTCAATCTCTGGATTTGGCAAAGACACAGCTTGGCAACAGTAGTTCGAGTATCTCATCCTTTGCTCAGTTTGTCATTGTACTTCATCTCGGACAGTCATTTATCTATCTGGGAAGCGATGGGAGGATGGCACTGTTCTGATGCAGTAAGGTTTACCGCCACCTTTACCTCGGACCCTCGGTACATCTAAAAGCAATAGATAGGAGCGCAAAAAAGCATGCTGAACCATCCGATAGAAAGCCCATTTCTGTCACTACTATCGAGTACTCCAGACATATTTAATAACTAAGCTATAACAGCCCTAATTCTATAGTTCTAAAGCTGTGAAAACCACTTTAAAAAAAAGTGGTGTGAAAACAAGGACCAACAGCCAAATTCAGGCCATTGCAGTTCTCGAAATACCAGCTCCAATTTTTCTTGAGAAACACAGATATCTCACCCAGAAATCGGGCTGTATTTGTTTTGCAATTTGAGTGAGTCAGACACATAAATATTTAAGGTTTAATTCAATTGCCTCTCCTGCGGTCGATGAGTCACTACTACTCTGATATCTGAGGAGTCTCACTAAGGGAGGTCCTGGAAATGTGTTATGACTCCCAAGTGGGTTCCAGCCGGAAAGTCTGTGAGCTGCACGTTTAAAATGTATAAACTTATTTTTCTTTCATACACTCAAAATACATGTAATGAACTAGAATGTGTTTGCTTCCTGGACAGCAAACAATCTTGTAGCCAGAAAAAACGTTTACTTTGTAAACACTATTTTCTTTTCAGAAAACTGTTTTAGCAATAGGTTCCATGATGAAATACAGTTTAGGTCATAAAAGACCTAAAAGAAATAGAAACTGTAACACTTTTCCTTCTCTCTAAATTCCTGAAATTAACTTACAAGAAGTTACAGTCACTCTAATGTGCTAAAAATACAGAGAACATACTTTATACAAATGGATGATGAAGATAATTTGAAAGTCTTTAATCAAATTCAGGGTATTATGAATATTTCCATACACAAGCTGCAAAGAAAGACTAATTAAAAACTAAAAAGCTACATTCCATTGGCATACACCTTACAAATCAAGTGGGGAAGTCAGTTGCGACTGCAACGTAAAAATAATTAGTGCGAAGGTGTAAGAGAGGCACTCCCTTTCCTATATGACACTCTGTAATATTCCTGTAACCTTCTTGAGTCATCTTACCACCACTTCATGTGAAATGTGCCATCATTTACTTGCTTCTGACAGTTCCTATTTTGGCTCACACTGGATAAAACACGAGGTCAGTACCAAAGAAGTAGACCGACACCAAATTCAGTTCTGCCCTGAATTCAGGAGAATTCATGTGTTTCATCCATGGAGGTACAGGAGAGAGAAGAAAAATAACCATGCCGGAGCTCAACACATCCAAAACGATGACAATGGCAAAGCAAAAGACAAATCTTCACAACCTTCATGGCCTTGTGAGCCTTGCAGCCCCTGAGAGACTCCTGACCCTAGCTGTGAACCAAGCCAGCTACTTTGCAGATGAAAAGTAAGCCTGCTGCAGATGTCCTGACGCAGATCAAAATCCCCAGGTCTGCAGCTACAAGTTATGAAGCCTGTGCAAATGAGCTCCCCATAGTCCACATTTAACAACTCCCAGTCCTCAGAAAGAAGTTCTCTACACATCTCATGGGGATGATGCCCAAAGCAGCATAACTCTGCTGCACAGCTGTTAGCACAGAAATATTAGGTGTGAGCACAGTATTATTGAATCTTCTCCCCCAATAACCATCTGTTGTCATACTCTCTATCCAAATTCTGCATTTGTACATGAAATGTAAGGATATGCATACACACTATGCACTTCCCCCCTAAAAGAGAGACAAAACCTTTTGGTTTTCACTTCACTAGCATTTTGAAACTAGAATTGGTATTTACATGAAGTCCAGGCTTTCACATGTTGGTTGGTAGGTTTTGTGGCAGCTCGGGTAGGTGCCACAATCTAATGGCACATATTTAGGAAAACACTGTTTTCACTGATCACACAGTGATAACAGAATTGATGCCCAAAGGAAATTTATTTTTACAGTATGCAAAAGCCACTTTTACTATATGTAGCAAGCCTTGCACGTTTTTCTTTTTTCTTTTCCTGCTGCCAGCCTGTATTAATGAGGTGGTAGATATAGAGGGAAATGACATACTGCCTACATATGTTATTTCAGAATAAGGATTCCAAGAAGAACTTGGAATAAATTGTCCCCCACATGCTTCAGTTTAAACCCATCGGCTCTCTTCTCTAATGGTTGTTAGACTGGTTTCTCTTTTTCACTTTGCAATAAGCATATCAATTTTCTGGATGCTACACTACTCTTATATGGCATTTTATTCTTAACCATTGCCTCCATCTTCAATTAATTTCATTTTTCTGAGATACTGAGAGGGGGTAGCCACTTTCCTACAGGTACCCTGAATACAAGGATTTTTGGAGGGGGGGTAATACATGCCACAGAGAATTTCATGGACAGGGAACGACATCGTGCCACTGGCGCCTGAAATTTAGCGGTTAACTGTGGGTGCTGCAGGGCTGCTTTTTGTCACTGGTGTCAAATTTACAAGAAAATCACCACAGAATGCCTTTAATGTCGGCTATAGTTTTCAGTTCTGGAAAGTATCAGAGGGATGCAAGGCAATGTATCCCTTCCCATGTACAGGGGGATTTGTCTTCCAAAGCTGAAGCCATTACGGATGATGGGCTGTAGTTCACAAACAGTCAAGATGTCACTGAACTACAAAGCATTTTTTTCTTTGCACGTCACATAAGTAAGATAAAATTGAATTGTAGAGAAAATAATCTGTTTTTTTTTTTTTTTTTCTTTCACTAATTTAATGTTCAGATCTTGGTGGTGACTTGTGACCCCACAGACTAAAGAAATTAACTGACATCACGTCATCACTTGGGATCTGTACAGTCACAGGTAGCTCTTGTTCATACAAAACAAAACACTTGATTTCAGATAATTGTAAACTATGCTCCTGTTCTCTCTAAATAATGTACTTTTATTCATCAGAAATACAGGTTTAGAGTATTACCATGTGTAAATTCGCATTTTTCCATCAATAATTGCAGGCGCTGTCCAATTTAAAATAACAAGATAACTAGTTTATTAACTAGTATATCAAAATGATAGCAAAAAAGTATTTGAATATGACTTATTACCACTGTAGCAAGAGCAGGGATTTTACATGCAGTAATTTGGCAAGATTTGACATACAGTAGTTGTATTTTCCCAAAGGGAGAGCCAAAATCTGGCCAGGTCTGTCATGGTTTTGTAAGTGTGCCAGATATGACACAGAATAGATGTGATTAATTATCTGAAGAATTATATGTACATGTACTTCCATGAAATAGTCACAATCCCCCCTACACAAGTTATACCAACAGCAGCCGTCTTGCTGGGCACTCTGAGATGAGAGAACAGAAAGAAATCTCAGAGAGACAATGAGGTTCTACCAAGTACTGCAAAAAAAAAAAAAAAAAAAAAAAAAGATTCTTAACTGGCATTTATTTCTCATTCTAGAGTGACAGAATACCTTATTCCTCCTTATTTTGTCCATGGTATAAAACTATACCAAGGCATTCAAGATTTACAAATGCGTATGGCCGTTAGTTTGAAAACTAAATGACAAAATTTAAACTTCAGAATCTTTAAATGTATAAGAAATGGCTTGAATATTAAAAACATCAAGTAACAAATGTGTGTTTCAAAAACTTATTAGGGTGGCAATGTTTTAATTGCCAGCTCCTTTTTAACATGCTCTTATTTTTAATCTTTCCTTACCAACTACAATAACAGAAAACACTTTTTTTTTTTTAATTCTTCTTGTCTCTAGACAAGGAGTACAATAGCTTTCCAAACTGAGCCACAGAAATAATTGTCATAATGAATCATAAAGCTTACAACTGAAATAAGTTTAAAGATATATTTTTGTAGACTTGGCATCAAAACACTATGTACTATATATACTGTCAGATGATAATTTCTAATTAAGCTTGAGTTACAGGAAAGCAGTATTTTAGACACGTTACGGTACAGCCTCAGTATTCTTGCAACTATAAAGGAATTCCAGAATTCCTTAGGCACAGTTCTGATTTTTGTGTCTTGGGGAAGACATAAAACAATTGTTTTACGGTCAATCAGTGAAGTCTTTAGAAGGCCTTGCTGGGGAAACTGCTACTGCCATCTGTAGTGAAACTGTATAGGCATAACTAAAATGGAGCACAAGATATTCTTCCCTTATAAACTCAGACCTGCTGGAGTAATTCCTATGAACAGCCACCTGCTTCTACAAGCCATTTGTTCCCTTTGTAAAATGGATGTTAGCTCCATACTAACTTCTGAATGAGAAATTCATTAAGCTAGCCAACATTCACGCAGCCATTCTATTGTGAAAATTACCTATGTTCCTATACTTCAAAATAACAAGCAATAACATGTCATTCGGATGTTATCCCTCTTAGATGATACAATTAAAACTCTCAAACTGCAAGCCAGAAGTATGCAAGATAAAAAGGTATCATTAAGACAGATTTTGTAAATGTTCACATTTTTTTCAACTACACATTATACAGTAGCCCATATCCAACCTACAAGTCATCTCATGGCCTTTGAAGCCACGAGGATACCCAGCAGTCATAGCAGTCATGACAGTCATGAAGTTTCATGCTTTCATACTATCTATTCCAGATGGATCAACAACCCTAAGGGGAAAGCTTGGCACTTTTTTCCCTTAGGGAATGACATCAAACCGCCTTGAGACACAACCAGTTGTTTCCAGCAGACATTGTGAGGTCACTTTGGATCCGGACTTCAGCTGTCTCCATGCTGAACCACATTGCTATGGCTCCTCTCATAGTGCCAAAGTTGTATTCCAAAATGAAGAAGAAAAATACATTTCAAACAAGTTAATTGCATAAGTTATACCTTAAGTTTTGCCCCCTTCTGGACATGTAATAGATGTCAGGAATAAGCTGGGAATTTTATTACTACGTACTACAGTTAGCATGTAGTACACATCTACATTGTGGTTAGGGAGAGTATGAAGAACAAACTAGCAGAATAAGGTGTAGTCCCTATCTACAATGGCAATCTGTCTGCTGCAGGATCCTTCTAGGATTGTGGGCAAAAAGTGAAATCTAGCACTTCCAGACAGTCCCTAATGCACCACAGGAGCTGGAAACTTTGCTGGGCCTGAGAGTGCCAACTCTTGGCACTTGCTCTCTGCACTGTGGATGTGCCAACAGAATTTCAACGCCAGCGTGTGAAGAAAGATCATGACTTTGTGTCACCAGTCAAAACAGTGAAATCCGTAATTATCTGATAGCCAGATCCAATGAAACAGAATCTTAACCAAGGCCCAGCTGTAAATACAAAACTGTTCCCTAACTTCATCTAGACTCTCAAAGATATGAATGCCCCTTTTTGTTCGGTTTCTGCACATTTATACTTTTCTGATGCCCTAGAATTAACATTGTAAAATCACTGCTCACCCTGCAGTATGTTCCCAGAAGCTGATCCCAAACAAAGGGGAAAGCAAGAGAGTGAAGATTTCTTCATGAAGAATACCCAGGTATTTTGTACTTGTATGACATTGCTTTCTAAGTGGTAGAACTAGAAAAGCTGGAAAGGAGAGGAGAAAAAAAAAAGAAAAAAAAAGAAATCTATTTCATAGCTTTTGTTCACCAAAACACACTTAGTAAATCAATGTTATGAATTCAACAGTACATCTTTGAAAATGTGATCTGATGCAATGGATAGGTTTGGTGCTACAAGTATGTCATATGTTTTTGATGTTCATGACATAAAATACATATTTCCAACTCGGCTGACTGTGGCCTTCCTTTCACCTAAACAGGAAAAGACCATTTAAAATCCTTTTTCCGCTTTTGTTATTTTTATTGTGTGCTCTTGGTAAGGAGGTGAACACTCTGTCCCAGCTGGTTACCAAATCACATTCATCAGATTATTTTTTAAGTAGTAACAATGTCACTTTTTTTTTATTAAACAGTAGACAGTGTATATCTTCAGAATTAACTTTTTAAACCCTAAAATATTGTTCTTGTTTCAGTGCCTAGATGTCTGGGTTTATTTCTAGACACTAGTCTGAAAACTTGACAATGTAACAGAGGTGAATTAGCAGACCATATTTAGCCACCAAGTAATGCCTTCTATAAAGACCTTTCTATTTTGAGCCTACTCATAGTCAAAAGCCCTATCACTACTGTAAAAAGACCTAAGATCATGCCATTTTGGGGTTCAGTTTATTTGTACTCGTAACAAACATCGCATGAACTTTCACGTGTGGTGGCACGACTGGGAACTTGGGTATGGCTCCTTCTGCCTTGGGAAGGGCTGGTCGGCAGCAGAGCACTGCCAGGCTGCCCCGCAGGCAGCTGCCCACAGGAGCTGAGTAGCTATAGATGCCAAGATTAAAAGCAGGTTTCTAAAGTCCCCCTTATCCCTCCCCTTTTTTAAAATGACTCCATTTTTCTCTCTTCAAACACTCTGCAAATAAAGAAAATGGATTATCAGGTCACTCCCTAATTAGCTACATGAGTAGCTTCTGGCACTGCTATATCTTTTTTACATTTAGGACATCACCCCAGTGAATTGATCCTCCTACATACATGTGGCAACTACCACTTCTCTATTTAAGTTATGAAAAAGTTCTTTTTTTCCAGCAGGAACAGCATCCACTCAAGCGATGCGTGGTACAGTTCATTCAGGAATACCCGCATCACTGTTGTACAGCAGCATCAAAACGATGTCCCAGGAAACGCAGCCTGTAATACTGGGATCCACCAGCAGCCCTGCTCAGCAGGCATGCGATAGAAAGCAGGATGGAAGGAAAGAGAGTTTTGGGAAACACTGATAATGTGCTTCTGTTTTGCCACGTCACTCCAGTAAGAGCCACAACTGTGGGGAAAGGAGGGGAATGGAAGGCCTCTAGATACACAGGAGATGGTTTGGGTAAAATTCAATGATCACTGCCAGCATCTTTAGCATGAAAAGCAGAGGATGTGCTGTATCTCCTCCTCTGAGTCTGAATAAACAGCACCATCCTAACCTACTCCTTTTGCTGTGGCGTAAACCACCAATCCTGCTTCAAGACGCTTTAACGAGCCACAACACATAAACCAAAAGTTTCCAAATTATTTTGTTAGTAATTGTTTTTTCAATAAGCACATCCATACTACTGGGATAAATTAGGGATAGGATGGGGAAAGAATCAGCAACACTGAGAAAAACGTTAAGGTCATCTTCTCCTTACAAGAAAAAGAGTAAGATCGCCAGGATGAGGGCCTTAACCTGATGAAATCAAGAATTAAGACACAGACCTTGTCTGACCTTGAAAAAAATCACTTTGCTTCTGAATCAGATCTTAAAGTCGGAGTATTGACACATTATTCTTCATTATCAATAAGGCCTGCAAACCTGTCAGATACCCTGGGAACAGAAACCATTAAAGCGCATTAACATTGGTGCGACTTTTCTGATATGCATGACTTTAAATGGATCCCCACTTTACACGCTGGGGTGTTACCTTTAAATACATACATATGTACACACATACATCTCTTTATAAAAAAATATTTTCCTCAGATGTATGTCTTTGTCTTTAGTTTGAGAACAAAGGAAGCAAAACACTTCCACTGTAATAATTTCTTCTGAAATGTGTAATAATTTCTTCTGAAACTGTCTCTGAAGTGTATTGTTCCAAACAAAAACTATGAATTCTCTCCTGTATTTTTTCCTCTCTACCTTACCTGCTTCTGAGAGATCACATTAACTGTCACTTACATGCACAATTCTAGTTATGTTTTGTTTATGGCTTTTCAGCAGCTCTGTAATCCTAGAGGATGAAAATATTTTCCATTTGCCACAGTGACACGTGCTGCGGAGAGAAAATATGAACAGCTGCAGGCTTCCCTAATAATGGGGTCAGGTAACACACTCTTCAGGATTTGGGTTTATCATTTTTCCTTAAAGGAAAAAGCAGGTCGTCTGTTCAGGCATCTCAATATGAGACTGTGCAAGGACCATCATACTCTGGATCAGAAACGAGTGCTTCAGAATGAAACATCTCTCCCTGCCTGGCTAAGGGACTTTCACCGATACAGAATCGGCCTATTTTAACCATCTTCTCCTGACCCAAACATACCGGCTTTAAGTTAGCTATATGTACTGTATGCGAGTACTCAAGAGTTCAGTCCTTTGCAGTTAAATAAACTCTTCAGAAGAAAAAGCAGCCTGCAGGTCAATGAAACTGAGGTGGTGAGTTGCCATTCCCTTACTGGAGAACTTTCAATATTTGTCAGTGATATATTAGGTCTATAAAAAATAAAATATCATTATTTAGGATGTTTACTTTAGCTTGGGTCTGAGAGGCATTTGTGACCTTACAGAAGTACTTCATTGGAGGTCATTATTTAGACTAAATTCCAGATACAGAAAACAAAGAGCTCTATTCATAACAACTAAGACAGCAAAGTATTCACAAGAGAAATGAGCAAGAATTTCAAAATGTAGACTAAATAGGACTGTGATTCAACAGAGATCCCAATCCAGGAAAGTACCCCTGTAAAGCTAACTCTTTAAGCACATACTTATTTTCATTCTAAGCAGAAGTGTATTCAGCACAACTTTAAAAATACATTGAAATTGTTTCTTGACCTAGAGTCTGGGATTCATTTCAAACAATTTCCTTGATTATGCATAGAATAGACTTTATTAGAGAACAAAAAGACCCACCACTGTATCAGTCATCACTGCAGCTATCAAGCACATCTTTTCCATAGTTCAGATTTACAATTGTTCTTACTGAGTGGTTTGAAGCACACAGGTCAGAAAGGGATGAAGCTTGTGGACAGGCAATTTGAATTCATTGAATCAACAATAAACAAGTGAGTCAAAATAGGGAACTTTGTATTCCCAGGTCATGCTGTAGAAGGATAGCCTGTAATACCCTTGGGACCTGAATAAGCAGATCAGTTTTTAATGAACAGTTCATCTTTCTATCTTTTCAGCAGCCAACCCTACTGAAAATACTGAACACAAAGAACAAGTAATATCGATACAAGGACACTATCCTGTTTTGTCATGAAGGATACATCAGTGTTTCCTGAGGAATACATAAGCATCACTTACGTCAAGTGATCTCAGAAATATTCATATATTTCAAGGTACCTACAAACATTCTCCAACCTAATGAGACATATGGAACAAAAAGTTCAGAATTGCTAAAGGCCAGAAACTGTACAAAGACAATGAACTTTTGACTGAATTCATGTCCACTTACAGAAGCTATGAAGAATGGGTCAGTGGCTGGAGAGGTCCTGAAGATTGGTGTGTCAGGGAACATCAAGTCTAAAAAGAGTTGGGTATGGGATCTTTTCTGACAATCACATGGAGTAAACACCCGCTGATCTTCATTAGCTTCCTCTTATATGAAATGGGGATCCTTATTAGAGTTGTGCTGTCTTATATAAAATGATGTGGTCATGGAAAAAAGTGAAATTGTAGATTTCAAGTTTTCTTCTTGAAGATATAAAGGAATAGTGGAAGTTCTCACGGATATATTAAACAAGGCTAGCTTTGAAACAAACAAACTTTGTAATTAAAATACTATCATGGAAGATCTTCATCAAATAACATTGTAAGCAAATGTCAGTGATTTACAAATGGAATTTTTTGGTCTCTTCTTGTTTCCTTTCTCATTTCTTCCATTTTTTTTTTATGCCTTTATAACGTGAAGGCTTTGTATAGAAATGGTTACTACATGCGCAGCCTGTACCACAGGCCTTGCAAAGCCTTGGAGATGGTTGTGGTATTGTACTAATAACTAGTGAGACATGATGCCAAGAAAGAATGACTTTCTATAAAACATCCTTAGAAAACCAATCCTCTTTCCCTTTTTTTTTGAATGTGGAGGTTGAAAAGCATTACGAAACCAGAGAAAATACTTTTCAATTTTACAGAGGTGGTAAAATAAACCCTATGTAACACCCACTCATGGGATAGACATTTCTGCATATATATTCACTCTTTTTAAGCCTTCACATTATCTAAAGACCATTGCTTTAACAATGTGACCTAGTCCTCCTTTCAGACTGAAGAACAAAGTTGATTCTATTTAAATGAGGTTAGTTTTATTTAAAAGCATGGACTTTTTTTTCTCTCACAGCAGGCTCAAAGGGAAGAAAGCCTTCTATTCTCCTATAAATTAGATGTATATATTATATTAATA
>NW_009633051.1:48094-71545 GCF_000690535.1 Cariama cristata | reverse complement strand
TGACCTTCCTTTTCTGGCTGACATACCTAAATTGCCTTTCTTATATATATATACACACATATAAAAATAAATATTTATGTATAAATATTCTTATAATTCTTTGCCCTGCTCCAGCTGTGCCTTGGTCTTCCTGACCCCATCCCTACACAACCAGGCAGTGTCCCTATGTTCTCCCCAGGATACCAGTCCCTGCTTCCACTGCCTGTGCATTTCCTTCTTGCCCTTTAGTTGACCAGCAGGTCATGACTCAGGCATGCTGGTCTTTTCCCTTCCTTACCTGATTTCTTACACTTGGGGATCAAGAGCTCTTGTGCTCTATGGAAAGCGTCCTGATCTGCCAGCTCTGTTCTGCTCCCATGTCCCTGAGGGCAGTTGCCCAGCGAGTCTTATTGACTAACTCCTTGAACAGCTGGAATTTTGCTTTCAGGGTCCTGACTTTACTCTTTGCCTGTCCCATATCCCTCAGGACTGCAAACTCCACCGGTGCATGATGACTGCAGCCCAGGCTGCTTCCAATCTTGACATCACTGACTAGCTCCCTTGCACTGATGACCTACAGGTCCAGCATTACATCCCCTCTGGTAGGGCTGTCTATTACCTGGCTTAAGAAATTATCCTCCATGCACTGCAGGAGTCTTCTCCATTTCCTACAGCTCACTGTGCTACTTTCCCAGCAGATGTTGGAGTTGTTGAAGTCCCCAGGAGGACGCGAGCCTGTGAGGACAATGCCTCCTGTAGCTGGAGGAAAAAGGCTTCATCAATAGGCTCCCCTTGATTGGGCGGCCTGTGGTAGACACCAACCACAAGGTTTCATCTGTTGCCTCGATCTCCAATTCTTACCCATAAGCTTTCAACCTGCTCATAACTATTCTTCAGGGACAGCTCTTCACACTCTGCTCATTTCTCGATGTAGAGGACAAGCCCTTCGCCCCTCCTTTCTCACCTGTCCCTTCTGAACAGCCTGTAGCCATCGATAGCGGCACTCCAGTCATGAGATTTGTCCCACAAAATTTCAGTAAAGACAACTAGGTCATAGCTTTCTAGCAGCACGGTGCCTTCCAACTCCTCCTGTTTGTTTGAAGATTATAAAGAGGAGGTAATTCGGCTGTCTGGGGATGGTCTCTACCTGCCAAGGACAAGTCTATTCGGACCTGGTGAGGTTGAAGGACCCAAGTCAGTGAATGGTATCCTCCACAACAGGCTGGGGAGGGTGGCCCAGCACTTCTTACCTCTTTATTTATTCTCTGAGATCTCACCACTCTTTGGTAAGGGTCATGGTCTACGCTTATCTTTCCAAGCTTACTGCTCCCTTTCAGATCAGCGGTAGTGAGTAAGGAAATGATGTCTCTGGTGTGTAGCAAGACCCCTTTCCCTTCCCCTCGGGCCAGGAGGGGCACAGATGACAGTCTGTCTCTACCTGCTCTGCCGCTTCACTTGGAGGCAGTGTGAAAAATCCTCTCGGGACATCAGCTGGGAAAGTTTTGCTCAAGGCTTTATTGACAGCAGGTCTGGGGTGAGAAGTTTCCCCCAGGTCACTTTGGAAGGGAGCATAAAAAGGATCAGCAACATGGTGTGGCTAAGATATTGCAGCATGTTTTGCCCTGGAGGGAGCATATACGTGGTACCTGTGGTGTATCAGTCTCTCCTGATTCTGCGCAAGGCTCACCCTACAGTATCCTGAGGACTGAAAGACCTTATTCCCACTACAGTCTTCTGTCTTGAAATAGGGCACATGGACAAAAGTTCCCAGGGTGCATCAGGCACAGAAGTGCTCTTAAAGGTTCCTTGCAGCTGTTATATTGATGGGATCTCTTTCTGACTGTTCAGATGCTGCACGTCATTTAAGCCTTGAGGCACCAAAGAAAACAAGAAAGGGAGAGCAAAGCTCCTGGGGCTTGTCTGGGTTGGTAGTCTCATAGCAAACAGTAGGACACAAGTAATTCAATTCAGTATTTAGTTACATTCCTGGAAAACAGAAACCACGGAACTATTTTACAGGGCTATTCTTCCACTTTTTGCAGAAGTTTAGCCCTGATATCTATTGCACTAATGGCTAACACTGCCTCATGAGCAAGCCTATTAGCTCCAAGAGAAGAGAACAACACCACATTATCTTCTAAAACCATCAAGGAAAGCAAGAGTCTCTTATACTTGCCTGAATAGAGACAAACACTTCTCTTTATTTAACATAGACCTACTCTTACAGTCCAATTGAGAATGCCTTCCTGTAGAACACTACATGCTATTCAGGATAACAGAACTCCTTAAAAGTTTAACAAAAAGCTTTTCATGGATTTTTTCTTTGATTGAAAACTCCCTGCTGGGGGGCATAAAGGTTGGGGGAGTGGATAATATGCTTAATGCAAAAGAAAATGCTAAACATGTAAGAGCAAGGGATAGACAAGTTTCCAATTTGTCTCACAAAATTCTCAACATGTCACTCATTTAACCTCCAAAATACTTGTGGGGATTTGCCTTTTCACAGTCCTCATGCTTTTCTGCAGCTCTTTTTCAGTTGGCACTGATTTAACTTGTGAATTTAAATACTGAGCTCCTCCCTACATGCACAAGCACAATTCCCAAATGAATAAAGAGTGCATTTCATCAAGGGTGAAGCAAGACATGGTGGAATGAACTCACTCAACACAACTAATAGCACAAACTGCTGCACTTCCGTCCAGTCTGGGATCTTGTTGTATCTCTCAGTAACTCAGTTAAATTTAATAACCTGGCAGAAACACAATGTACCAAAACCAGTCAAAGGTTTTCTACTCCATGAGTTGAACTGATACATGGAGGATGTTCAGAAAGAGTTAGGTCTGTACAGGTTACAGTAAGGCTTGGAGGGACCAGGCAGGGAAGATCTTCCATCCTTTCTAGGATAAAGCAGTGGCCTAGGCTGCCTGTCTGGTGGAACTGCACTGTCCCCATGTGGATACAGATGTAAGTAGCTTTGTGTCATACACTGCAGTAACTTGTTTCTCTCATTATCCATAGAACATGTCTGCCAGCAGTAGGTACCTTCACAGCACTATAGCTGAATCCATGCAAAATATTGGGACAGAAAACATGTGTAACACACTAACTGTGCTCTTACAACCTGCGTGTGAACAAGTCTTTACTTGCTGGGATTAGCAAGTTGCAAAGAGAAAGTGATTATTACAGTTGCACAATAATTCCACAGAAAATGAACACCAAAGCTCCTTCGAAGACTGCTTTTCTCTGGTACCTTTTACACTCAGCTGTGCCAAAGCTAACTGCACGAATGCAGGAACAGTAGTGAAAGTTCTAAAGAAAATACACACACTTCTTGCTTGATGGCATTAGGAGGAATGATTCATTGTACATGTCCTTGCTTTCCCTTCCTCTCTTTTGTTCAACAACTGGCATACTTTGGTTACATGCTAGGCAATACTGGTACACAGAATTGAATTTTGGTGCAAGGTGTTTGTCTCAGGAGACCAAAGATGCACATTTTTATGCCAAAAATGTCCAAACCTCGTTTACTCTTTGTTCTGTTGCTTCTAGGAAGGTATCCATCTCTGCTCTACACAAAACCCTTGGGGCGGTCCTGCTCAGCAGAGGCAATGAAAAGCCAGACAGCTCTGTTCTGCTTCAACATAATCTGCCATGAGGTGTTATCTTCATTTCTGTATCTGGAATATTAAGAGGAAGGAGATAGAAGTGTGTGTTTCATGTGGCTTTGTTACTTCAAATACTCCATGCTATGTTGTCTCAGGATTTTTTTGTTTCTGGCATGCTGACATTTCACAACCTACAGTGAACAGGAAATCACCAAGAATTGTTCTGTTTACTTTTAGATGTGGAACACACAGTGCTCATAATTGAAAGGCAGCATCATAAGAACATGTAGTAGTTACAAAGTTTGTCTGCACTGTATGAAAATTGCCCTCGACCTTTTTAATCCCGGCTATATGCTATGAATTGTATGTAATTAGTCTGACTTTGTGCTCTCAGCAAAGTATTTAGACAGGATGTGTTACAAAATGACTGGGGGCAGGAGGAAGAGAGTAGAGAGAATTGTATTTTCCAAACTTTTCAAGGCAGGATTGGTACCTGTGTCTCCTGAGGTAAAATACAGCTCAAAAGTGATGCATTTTGAGGTGCAGAATAAAAGTGGAGAAATAAGAAAAAAGCACCCCAAATACTGAAAAAATAACATAGAACGCATACATGATTTGAAGACTGACTCCTGCATTGCAAAGTCTCTGTGTTAACCCTGTTGCTGGCTGGATAGCCTTTACTCAGAAAATTGATAGTAGTTGGTATTATAAAGATCTATTTCCTCTGCTCTTCTAAATGAAGTACATCTGAAGATGGAATGACATACGCTGTCTTTGTATTCCAGAGGATGTGGCTGCTTTGTATCTTCCCTCATTGTGCAGAAGAAATCCACATCTGAGAAGCGATTCTGGAGGTTTGTAATTGCATCCAGATGATCACAAGTTAGGGTCTGATCTTTCTTGTCTTCATAATATACAGTAATTTAGTCAGTCCCTAGGATTAAACTTCTGACATTCACAGCCAAAAGCCCAGGCATCTACAAACTGAATTAAAGCTGGATTCAAGAGTAGATCTGCAAAAGTATGAAATTCATACACACCAGCAAGTACCAAAGTGCCAAATTTGGGTTCTAAACTATCTTTCATCTCTGCTTAGGATTTTCAGCCATAAATCTGGAATTGGACAGCTAACCCAGTTCACCCCAGTTTCCCACACAAGATCATAGATCTACTAGATGATGAAGCCTAGTGAATAAAATACGTGGTTCAAGTTCCCATTTCAAATCAAGTGGAACAAGGATTTGAATGCCAGCTGTGTGTACCCAGTCTGACTGCATCACCTATCAAAAGCCAACATATCTTCACCTGCTTTCTTCGCTGCACCAATCTCAGATACACAAATGCTGCCTTAGAGCTCAGGATCTTGGTGCCATGGGCATGGGAAGAGTGAGTCTGCAAATCCTGTACCAGAGACTTCATTTTCTTCTGGCATTGTGAGCAGATACTCCAAGGGGGGTCACGTCTCACTAAGTCAGCCCATTGGCAGAAAATTTAACACCTATAAATTAAGGAGAACCTAATAATGTTGTTTCTGAGAAAGTAATTGCTGACTAAATGTCCTGATTTGGGCTAAAAACCTCTCACTAAAACGTAGCACCTCTGTCTTGCAAGTTGCAAAGTGAACTTGCAACAGGACATCCTGGTTCAGGTGCTGCACTGGCCCTGCTAAGTCATGGCAACACTGTGCTAAAAAGCCACACTTGTTTTACAAAGGGAAGGTTGCATTCCTTTAAAAACTACTTAAGTGACATCTAATACAGTATGGGTTGCTTTTCTTATTCCCAGTATGTTACCACCAATGGAATTACAGCAAAATTCCAACCAAGAGGAAGACTTGATGCTGCTGATTCCAGTGATAACTTGGGATCCATGAGGCAGTGGTTTAATTCACCACCTTTTGCTAGTGACTTTTGGTGTAATTCCAGGTGACTTTCTTAAACCTTTCTTTCCTACAGTTCCTTTTTTATAAACTTTGATGTTGCCTTTTACCTGTATATACTGATGACTCCTCACTCTCCACCCTTCCCTGAGCTATTGTTCATGTACATAATAGGAAGATAGACCTAGGAAGAGTCTACAGTATAAGACTGCTGGTACACACAGCTGTTTCTGAAGTGCAAACTAATAAGAATTCACCAAAATAATGTGTTAAAACTAGATTTACAGGGGGAAAAAAAATCCACATTTTTTTGCAACTCGGAAAAAAATACTTCTATATAGGACTTCTGGTTCATTGAGTTCCCTGGGAACTTGGACCTCATGACTGAAGGGTTTCGAGAGAAACAAGTGTGGAAGTAATTAAAGAAAAATATTTTTTAAATACTTCCAAAGAACGTTTATGCCAAAACTTGAATAGGAAGGTGTCCAAAATCAATTACATAGACGTGGAGAGTGGAGCCAACAACAGAAAATAAAAGGGGTTTATTGAGGTTACAAGCCCAAATCTGAAGTGGCACAGTCTCTGCAACAGCATCATCATCATGATCAGCAGCAGCAGCAGCAGCAGCAGCAGCGGGCAGCTTGAGGCACATCTGGCAGCCGGCATACCTAGGGGCAACCACAGTGCTGGGAGATGCCGGGGACCCTCAGCTGGATGAAAAGGATGAAAAGGAGTCATATAAAGCTACAGCAGGGCTCATTTACTAAGAGAGTCCTTGGCTCAAGGATGGACTCATCTGAGCCTCTTTTCCTACTGGCACATCACTGAAAAGCAGACATTGGAGTGGATGATCTGCTCCCTGTATTGAAACAGCTGCCTCAGTCCCTCTCCCTGCTACTTTGCTTCGTAACTTCAGTCATGTCCCATAGGTAAAAAGCAGTTAGTGTTAAGAAGAAACCTCTAACACTGCTGGAGGGTTTGTGTCTGTCCTTCTACCCTCATCCCAGCAGGTCATATTGGAAACTCTGTCCTGGAGAGAAATCAGATCTGTGGCAGTTTTCTTCTCCTCTTCACAACTCACTTTGACTTGAAGATTTCAGATAAGGAATTAAAAAATGCTACACCCTACTGACACAGGCAGAGGAAATAAAAATAAGAGAAAAACAGGCATGGGACCATTTTGTTTAAACAGGCATACAGGCTGAAGCACAGCCAGGAGAATAAATGAGCAGACAGGACAAAGAATGGGAAGGTTACAGCAAAGTAATTGAACTATGTGCGAGAGTGTCATTTAAGAATTCTGGAGACTGTTTGCAGAAAGAAGAAGGATAAGAAGATCCTAGCAAGGACACCATAAGCCATTAATTTATTTCTGAGAAATGTGTTGTGTTGAAAAGTCACCTTTTCTTTGCCTTTAAATTCAGCCTTCATCTTGTTTCTACAGCATCCAATATTAATTAAAATTAGAAAGTATATGACAGAAGAACACGGGGGGGAAAGCGGGGTAAATTTTGAATACAAATTTTTAAATCCCTCTCAGAAGTTGTTTAATGGCTTTCACTTCCATGAATATCAATCTTCTTGCAGGAGAAATCACTGTGTTTGTTTCATCTCTAAGTCCTAATTGCTGTAAAAGGATTTTAAAAGGTGTTCCTTTTGAAGTGCACATTTACATTTTAGAGAAGGGTAACTCCTGTACATAGCTCCAGTAGAACAGCTAATCTCTGAAGCAGCTAGTCACATAAATTCTGTTCATTTTTCTCAGCAACACCCAGGAGCCTCAATAACAAATGAGAATGAAACTGTGCTACTACTAGACAAGTACCGAATCTCCTTTCCTTACAACTTAAGTACGCATTGTAGGCACTGGTCAGTATGTTTCTTTCTATTTTTCCTGGAAGAAAAGGCTAAATTGAGGATGCTGGAGCCTCTGATGTTTGTCAGGGCATTGGTTCCAGAGCAGGGGACTCAGGCTGCCCAGAGCATCCAGCATGCCTGGTCTTTGCCTCTCAGCCAAGCAATACAGTGCTGGTTTTGAGTTTTCCTGTATTACTTTCATGCAGCATAAGGCAATTTGTCCGGAGGGCAGTACAGCAGCTCCTGTGCCCTCCGACATGCCAATCCGCAGGAGTTTGCTGCCTGCTTAGTGGGGCGGTGAGAAGAGTGAAGCTGGTCTCCAAGACAGAGAATTCTCCTACAATTCTCCTCTCTAATCACATTTTATCTTGCCTGCTCCTTTATCCTTCTGCAGAACAGCTATAGAGCAGTATATTTTATACCTGCTGCTAAATTCATTTGAGCAATCAGTTTTCTTGTCTCTGCACTTCTGTTTTGGTTGCTGCTAGAAGTAGAAAGGCCAAAATGCCATGAGAAAAATTACTCTCACAACATCTCAAGCATTGCTAAAACAAAAATGTATCTACGTTTTGGAAAATGCTTGCTCTTTTAAGAGTTCTAGTCCAATTTTGGGGATCTAACTTATGTGAATCAGTCAGAGATATTTTTGTCCATACTCTTCTCTTAATAATAACATGGAGCACAACTTCCTTTTGCAGCATGCCACATTTATCTAGTCAATACAAGTTCAAAGCGGAGCAAAACCAAATGAGAATGATTGGGTTTTCTACTGGTTTCACACTGGCCTTAAAGCAAGACAGCTGCTGAAAGACAATGAGAAGCCGGATATCTGGAGATCTGTTCATAGTCTTTAATGTCTCTGTGCCATGTTTAACCTTGAAGGTCCAAATACAATATAAAAGTTAGATACTTATGCTTACAAAAACTTTTACAAAGAAACTTTTAGACTTACAGATACAGTATAAAAGTTAGGTGAAGTGAGCGAGGAAGATTGGCACAGGGAGACGAGAAAATAAGAGTTCTGGTCACAGTTCTGCTCTGATCCACTGAAAATCTGTTCCTTTACTATAAAATTTGCTAAAGACACTATCAAAGAGCAATATGTTATTCATTATCTACCCCATGACCTCCTGCCACGTCCCCTTTAACAGAAAGCTTTCAGCAAAGGGGCAATTTAATTTTCTGAAGCTGCCTACTTCTGTTACAGTCCCTAAAATGAATCATGTTGTTATAGGCACACGGGTGAAAAGTCTGGATCTGCTTATTAGACTGAAATTAGACATTTCAAGTGTCCACAAATACAACTATTTCAAGATTTGGCAATAAATTTAAGTGAAGAGGCAGGGGTTTCCTAACCACAAGAAATGTACAAGTAGTTACTTTAACCTTCTATAAAGTCAGAAGCAGTTGGTGTGTTGTAAGAAAAGCCACTGCTGGCAGATGAACAACTGTTTAGTTCCCTCATCTGTAATTATCAGCATGATTCAAAAATAATGTGACCATGTCTAAGAGCTCAAAATGTAATAACTGAAAATCTTTCCAAAAGATCACATTTACTCAGTATCAAAGCCTGCAAGTTTCTGTGACAGAAAAATCCTTGCCAGTGCGTAGGTGGGGTAGAGATGTGGATAGATTAGGCATCCTAGTGTGCAGCCCGTCTCCTGTGCCACTGAGGTGACGCACGGGGACTTCCCAGAGACATGGCCATCCCAGCACCAACAAGCCTCACCAGATGCCTGGCCTGGGCAGGGAGGAGCAGGTGGGGCTGCATGTGGAGATGTCCTGGGAGGAAGCGGGGACCAGATGAGCAGTGCGGAAGAAACCAGGAAGGCCTTTGAACAATAAAGATAATCACAGCGATGATGATCGCACAGATAGGCCACCCGCTCCTGGGGTGCACTTCAGCAGCAGGTGGAAGCCAAGGGGAGGAAAGGAGATGCTGGGGGAGGCTCTCCTCCTCCATCCTTGGTGACTGCTTTCCAGGTCTGCCCTGAAGGCAGAAAAGAACCACCATGGTGGGCAAGTCTGGACCCTGACTGCAGGAGCTGGGACATCCTCTGAGGAGAAGCTGAGGAAGTGGGAAGACACTTAACATCTATGCTTAGATAAAAATTGCAGTTTACATTTTATTTTGCCTGTTTTCAGTCCTGTAGATAAAGCTGACTTTAGATCTCACTGAAAAATAATTTTTACTTTCTTTTATCTTGAACACTCTCTTGGTGCTGCAGGGAAATCAGAACAAATCCAACAGTGGGCTCTCTCCATGGGGAGCAGATGCAGGACACAGCAAGGGGAAGAACTGACCACTCGGAGGGAGCTGCAGGCAGGAGATGCGCTGTGGGAGGCTTAGGACCAGGGGAGGTCACCTGCCAACCTGCTGTGGACCACCATGCTGCAGTGCCTGTACTGCAAGAGGTTGAATTGCTCCCTGCAAGCAGTAATTGGCCAAGAGAGCTCCTAGGGCCCTCCAACAGCACAGCACTACAGTCGCCCTCATCTCCTCTCATCAAAGAGAAGTATAAGCCCAGTGGACTTAGGTCTGAATATGTATTAGGGAAAACTGAGCCCATGCATTTCTCACACACACATGCTTTTGCAGATGTGCTGTCTACAGTACTGGGTTTTGAAGAGGGGAAAGGTTATAGCTGGCAGTCAGGAAGGGACACCTAGGTTAAAAGTGACTCAGGATGCCTTTCCTTTTCACTAAACCTACAGAATACACTTGAAGAAGTGGAGCATGCTTAACACCAGAGGTAAGCTGCTGCATCATGAGCCCTTTCTGAAGGCTGCGCGATCATCTGCTTACTCCATGCAGGTATACCACCTCTCTCAGGGGCACCCAGCCTAAAGCAAAGGGGATTATATTTATTGTATGTCTGTTCCCCTGGAATATAAGTCCTAAACCTATACCAGTGCTGGGCGACTCGGGGGGAAAGTAAAAAAGCAAAACGAAGACTGTGAAGCCTGTTGAGGTTCTGTTTTACAGAAAATCTGTCTTTCTCTAAATTTGACAAGTTCAGGTCAGTACTTCCAGGCTAAGCTGGCAAAAAAAAATTGATAATTCAATGTGAAACAGGCTTTCTTTTCTGGTAAGACCAAACACACAGCACAAAAAAAAAGATTAGACAGACACCTCCACTCCTAACTGTGGCATAAGTTTAAAATCACACACATGTACATGCACTAGTAAAGAAACAGAAAATCAGCTTCCATGGACAGGAAGGGTGATAAGTGTTGATCTCAGGTTTCATTGTTGCATAAAATGGACTTGGAACAAAGTACTTTGGGTGGTGGGTTTTTTTTTTTCTAACTGCACTATATAGTACCTGAGGGCTGCTTCCAGTTTATAGTTGCAGGGCTTCATGTAACACTGATGTGTTCAGTGGAGCAAAATTTCTCCATTTTGCTATAACTCTACTAAGAATAAAGTATGTCTAAGAACACAAGACCCATAGTCGTGTTATTAATTCAAGTTCAAAACCAGTGATTTAGTTGCTGTGCACCTTCTTTCCTCTTTACACATTCTGCACTTTCCCGCTCTTAATCTTCCTGAAGAGTGGTATCACTGACCCCAAGTGTAGGTTAAAAAAATTTTGTCCATTGCTTATTTGGGACGTATAGGTCTTACTTGCTTTTCTCCAGCCACTTTGGATGAAAAAAGTTTTCCCATTTCTGTATCTTTACATCAGTTCTTCATCTCTTTGCATCTTCATAACTTTGCATCTGTTCCTTTGGTCAGACAACAAATCCTGGAAAACCTCACTCCGCCAATATAAAACAAGAGACTTTTTTTCACTTTCTGTTGTCTCCCCTCTTTCCACCTTTCTCCAAATCCCCTCTCCTTCAGCAACAATTTCTAGCCATGTTCCATGGACTTGATTTGCCTGCTGTGCAAAGTGATTTTCACTACTCTGCTACTTAGTAGGTAATTGTTAAAACAATTCGTGCATACTCATCAGTGGTGTAACATCATTGATTTCAGTTGGAGTCACACCAGGAATTCATGTGAGCTATTAATTTTGCAGAAAGCTCTTCGTGTGCAAGTAGGTGCATTGTGCAATTGCCAAGAGTGTTGATGACTGCTCCAGCTCCTAGGGCAGATACCAGTTCTTGTGGGGACCTTTGCAGCATCTTGTCCTAAGAAGACTTAATTTCCTCTGGATGAAAGCTTTTGGAAGCTATTTTTTGTCAACTGAATTTATTTGCTTTAGTTGCTGACTGTATTTAACATTAATTTTAAATTTTCATAGAAAAGTATGTGAGTCCATGGTGCACAATACTTCTAACAATATGTGCTATCACTGTTGATCCAATGTTCAGGGGAAGGATGTATCAAGCTTGTCTATGTAATGAACCTAAACTCCCTTTCACAATAGATCATTAAACCCTTTTTAATAAAGGGCTTGTGTACAACACACCAAGACTGACTTAAAACCTGGAGCAACTAGAATTCCATGCAACATTTTTTCTTTCAGACGTTGATGGCCTTTTCATGTAAGTGAAAATTTGGATATTTCTCTTGGAATAAAATACAAGGTGAACAACAGACAGAAGTTCAGTGTTCCTAAGGTTTTTTCATTTGATACAAAAGTTAATTTTGTGCTATGCCCATTGGTCTTTGTTACTTTAAGGGGCTGGAAGATTTTTAATGGTAAGTCTTGAAGGCCAGTGCTCTAGAAATCAGGAAAGAAGACTTTGGTGGAGGCGAAGGCTAGCAGACAGGTAGGACATATTTCAAGTCATCTGACAAGAGCCATGGGGGGATTACAGACCATCATAGTAGGTGGATTTCTTAACAAAAGCAACTATTAATCGATTATATGGCATCTATGTTAGTATTAAGTTTTAATGAAAATACATTGTTTAGATGCATGATCAAACCTCCTGTAGCCATTGTTTTGTAACTGTGTTGCATATCGATAGCTCATGATGCCTTCTCAACCCAGAAGGCTACAAAGCCAGATTGTCTGAAAATCCTAACAACACTGTGGCTCAGAGGAGATCATGAAACAGAAGTATAATGATATTGATGGGGTACCTGTGCAACTACTACAAGATTTAACAAAAGCTCCCGAACTCTGCATGCATTTATCACACCATCCCAACCAGGCACAAGAAATCCAGAAATTTGTAGCTACAAATTACAACTTTGTCCTTTTGGAACACAAGCTCTGTTAAAAAAAGGACTTCGGAATGACCAGTCTGCATACTCAAAGGATAAGGTCATGTTTTCATCCCAATGTGCCCTAGCTTCGTACAAAGAGAGCAAGGGACAGCAATGCTAAGAACTCTAATTCTATAAATAAACCAAGAGCAAGTTTTCTCAGCAAAGTGTGGCTGATCTGACTATTAAGACTATCCTTTGCTATATATAGCTAAGGATTGAGTATTTTTAAAAGATCAGAGGAAGAATAAAAATAAGTTAAATATATCCAAGCATATTTTTGAAATGCCAGTTTGAAGTTCAGCATTAACCAAATCCATGGACAAAAGGAGATACCATCTCCTGTCCTGTAGAAAAAATCCCTGCTGAGGAACAAACCTCCAGGAGACCAGCTGCAGGCTACAGTGGCCGAGTCATCTGTTGAGGGTAGCAGAACGCATGGTCAGTAAAAAGGCATGAATGAGCCTTTGCCTTGCTCTCCACATCATCTGCACCAGACAAGACGAGGACAGCACAGCTCAAAATTGAGACTGAGGTCCCCCAACCTCACCTCGGGACCAGTGACAGAGTACAGACATACTGCATCTCTGGGTCTAGATCTACAAATAAATGAGTAATCCAAGTCCATCAACAAGAGTGGGATTTTTAGTAGTAGTTTTATTACATGGTGACTTAAATAAGTCCTGGTACACCCACAGGTGTGGGGTTACATTCATAAATCTCTCAGAGGCAGGTCACAAAAGCAGTTTTGAGACCATCACCAAGGACATCCTGCCCTACCTGTCAATTTAACCCTTCTCCTAAAGAGCTGTTCAGGGAAAGCCCATCACCAACTCCAGTAGAGCCATGGGAAGCAGTGAGTGGCCAGGGCACCCTCAGATGGTGGGATGTGCCGGCAGGGCTATCAGCACCACCATGCAGCACTAACACCACCCACATAAAATGCGCGTAGAAAAGGAAGAGGGACGAGAAAAAAATTTCAACAGACCCAGTTCACATGATAATTAGAAAGTAGAAAAAGAGGATTAAAGAGCATATTTTTAAAGATTAAAAAAAAAATCATGGGAAGAGAAGAAATATTTTCAGTCAGATCTCTCCAGAATTAGGTGTATCTTAGATGGATGGTTTAATTAAAGCCAACTTTCTAAGCGGCATACAGAGGGTTCAGCGGCATGTGTCTGAAATAAAAATCAGATACAAACCAAGAGCACACAGATGAAATCTGGCCAGACCTCCAGTGAGATTAGCAAGTTCCCAAGTGTGTTTTTAAGTGAGAGACCATCATGCTTGCTTTATATACACCAATTAACCTCGCACAAAGAGTAGCACTGAGGAAGCGCAGTTATTCTAGTGTAAAATTAGCATGAGATCAAACTGGGGGAATAAATTATTTTTTGCTGTAGCCTCTCAATTGTTATACAGGCTGTACAGGTGAGAAGCCCAGACCCTTGGCCAGAATAACCCCACTTGCCAGAGTCGTACTGGAGTGTACAGGTGATCAGAAAGGCAGTACAAAGAGCTTTCCTTCATTGGTATTTAATGGCTGAGGCTGTGGGGACAGGAAAGCATTGGGCACCATTTCATGTTGCCTCCGTGGGGTAATGGTTCGGGTGTGTTCACAGCACCAGCTGGGAGTTCAGCAGTGGGCAAGGGGTGGGAGAGGGGTGTGGAGAGATGGGGAGGAGAGGGAAAGGGCTGCAAGGTTCACCAGCAGCTGTGCTAGGTACACAGGAACCAGAAGTCAGGCAATCATTTAGATTAATCAGTTATTTCAGTGCTTATGGTGTTAACCTCTATTCCTACTACATATCTTTTTCCTTTCCTTTAAGATTTCATGCGTGCAGCAGCACTGTAGGATCCCCTGTTGAAAAGTTGGTAAGCCATGCAGACCTTGCTCCTTGGTGAGCCAGGATGCTGCAGAGGTTCATCAGGATCAGATCAAACCACTGGCAGGCACACAGGACACCATGCTATCCTTTCTGAGCCAGCAGAGACCCTACCACAGCCCCCTCCAGGTACCTTCCCCCTCCACCTTCCTTCTCTCCTGAGTCTTTCTGCTTTTCAGCAGACCCTGAGATGACGGCATGTTGCTGTATTTCCCTGGGCATCACCCAGCCTATGAAGACAGACCGGATGAGGCCAAAGCTGTGCACTTAGCAGAACTGAGCACCAGGATCTGAACACCTGGCTGTGGTGGGCAACACAACCCACCTGCCTGGCAGAGCTGGCATGGGCAAGCAGCACCTCCCGCCCTGGAAGCACCAGGACAGTGAGATTTCTCCCCACTCACACATCTCTCCCTTCTGTCAAAAGCAGTAGCAGGCACTGCAGTGTGTAGTGGTCCTGACAGCAGGACTGACACCTTCTTTTCCACTGCAAAAGACCGGCAGACAGACCACACACTACATGCAGCAGCCCTGCCCGAGGGAGGGACCTTCACAGGTTCTGATTAAGCTGCTCTCGGCACCACCTGGTTCCCATTTCAGCATGCCTTGTTTTTCACTTTTCATTCATCTTTTTTTTATTCTGTAAACTAGTCAACATATTTCAACAGGTTGGCATGAATTTTGAAGTGTGCCTGCCACAGCAGACCAAATTGGTATCTGTACTAAAACTCTAAACTGTGCTCCCTATTTCTCACAGTGAGAGGAAGAGTCTTACCATCACCTCTGAATTCTGTAGGCCCAGTTAGTCCACCAAAAATCAACACAGGAGTGTCAAGCAACCCTATTGTTTTTTCTAGTAGCAGGAGAATCCTGTAGCAGCCCACCAGGACCACACTGCATGAGAGATGCCCAGGAGTTAGGCAGAGGATCCCACAGCAGCCCCCGCCAAGCCCTGCAGGGCTACGAAGTACAAGGCTGGTTGGGTAAAACCTCTCCGTTCCCCCAGCTGGAGCCACATGAGCGCTAGGTAGGGCACAGAAATTTTAACAAAGGGACTCGCATATCCACAGTGAGCTTACACAGCAGCATATGGTTATATTTTCCTTTCCAGCCATTTGATCAGCTGAAAAGCCTTTCTGTTCCTGGGAAGGTTCTTGAATTCATTTGCAGCTCCAAGAGCAGACACTGGTGGCAGGAGGTGCGGTGGGAACCTAGGTCCCGCAGGGGGCTGCAGGGGACACCAGGGCATGAATGCACAGCTATCACACGTGGGACGGCCCGGTGACGTGGGAGCTGCAGAGAGGCTGGAGGAGAGGCAGCTGCAGGCAGGGCCATCAGCAGAGGCTAATTTTACAAATTGAAACAACAACAATAATGGTATAGGCGTGACAAGCTTCGTCGCAGCTGGTTTGGGATTCAGCCTGTTTCATGTTGTTTTGATTAGCCTGACGTTTGGCTGGTGGAATGCTTGTATGGGCACATGTGTGGGTGGGAGGATAAACACAGCTGAGCAAATCTGGTCCCTCATCTTGCTTCTGCACCAGCAAATGGGCTTATCCTCAGCTCGGATGAGAGCTGTAGCTGTCCTTCCTCCCACATCCAAAAAGTGCAGATGTATTTAATGGCAATGTATCACAGGAGCATTTGTGGCAATTTTGCTGATGTTTATGGCTATAGACAAAGCGCAAATGCTTTTAATGTTGTGTCAAGCTGGTGAAACTCAGACAGCTGTGAAGAAGAAAAAAAAAAGCATCAGAGCACTTGGGGAGAGAAGAAGGGAAAAGGAGCAATATCGTGACAGAGAAAATATGACAGTTTAAATAGGATTCTTCCCTGTCAGGTCAAGATACCCCTCCAGAAACCCTACATTCAACCAGCTCTTTACTGCACAAGCTAAACAAACTTAATTCAAAGCCCATATTTTTGCTCCTATGGTGTGCTAATGTCAACTGGTAGTAAACACAAACTGCATCTGAAGGAAGAGTTGGCTCCAGGGGACTGGGGAAGGGAGAGAGAGGGAAGATAGTAAGCCATTAGAAGGGAGGAAAGCAAATGTATGAATAAGTTGAGAAAGAAAAAATGCCGTCAGCCTCCCAAGGTAAATTATTTTAGGGTTCTCCAGCCTCTTCAGATATACTCTATACCTGGTATCCCTGCCCATGTTTTAAATGGATGGTTTGACTTTCTCCAATTCCATAACCTTTAAAAAAAGACAATATATTTTTCCTATAACTTACACAGAAAGATAACGGAAAATTATCTTAACTTGACAGTGATATAAACTCTGTCTTCTGTCTTCCCCTATAGCTTCTGAGAGTTGGAATTTTTTTCATGTTGAACAGTAAAATAAATTATAGCAGCCACAAGCCTCTCCAGCGGTTAATAAATGAGCACAGATGACTGGAAAAGCACAGCCAAGACTTTGTGCCTCACAGTGAATCCAATGTTGTAAACTCAGGCCTACAGTGTGTTAATCCCCACAACAGCATCTCAGTGCCCTCTGAAATCTTCATTACCACTGAATTCCTCTTCAGAGCACCCAACACGTCAGAGGTGCAGAGGGGTAATAACACCCAGGTTACCATTACCCCCTTTGCCCAAGGTTCCTCCTCCTCTCCTATTTCTGCCATCTAAGGGGTGTGTCTGTAAATACTCCCTAACTCACTTTGTAGCTGCTAAGGGACTTCAAATAATACCAGCTACCTACACTGATTTGAGGGACACATAACTGCTCCACCAGGAGAGAGGCAGCAAGCCTTTCACCAGACAACCGTTTCAAGAATGTTCATCAGTCTATTTACATCTCTTAACACTCAGAGTTTGATGAGAAAGACTAGTTTATCTCCAGTTCTGCTATCTGTCCCCCTGCCAGCGATATCCTCATTAATTAGAATGCTATGAGGACAACATACTTAAGCAATAGCAAATCAGGACGTGGAAAGTCAAGATGCTTTATGCCCATCTGTGAGTTGGAAAAGAACCAAGGGATTTCAAAAAGTGAGCATAAAACAAGGGATATAGATGTTCAAAAGGAAGAGGAAAATTATTTGCCTGACACTATTTGCCTCAAGCTTGCTTGAATAAGAAAAATCTCTCATATTCATGCAAATAGGAGGTGTGTGGAGCCCATTGATGTAAGTTTACTTAAGCAAAGGGTGCAATATATTCAATATAATTTATCTTGTCTTTTGAATCTGCTATGCTGCATAAGGTAGATGTTACATACCACCATGCAAATAATGGATTTTTTTCACCTATTTATTATTGGACTTTTGGTAGAAGTCACTAATTAAATAAATTATTCTCCGTATATTGTTCAGACATTTGGAAATGAGCTTGTAATGAAAAACTCCACTTTTGATCTATTTTTTAAGTAAAATATAACAAAACTTTGGAGAAGACATAATTTGTCATTCAATCAGCACCAAAAATAGGTACTGATACATCAACGACATAATTTGTATGTCTTACCCTGCAGAGAATAGTCTTTAAAGTGAGCTAAAATTTATAAAACTTACACAACAACAAATAACTGTTTTATGAGTACAAAGACTGTTAGAATTCTTTGGTTTCATTATAACACGACTCAGTCTTCATCCTGATATTCCAGCATGGAGAGCCTTCTGTTTGTTGCATAAGGAGCTTTTTCGGCATGGGGTGGAATTTCCCCTCTAACATCAGTGCTGCTTCTATAGCTCATTCTGAGGCAGGCAAAGGATCAGGGTCAGAGTGTGGCTCCTTGTGGGCTACAGGTCTGACCAGCACTGTATGCAACACAGAACGTCTCTGAAGCTTTCCCCTACCACAGAATCATAGAATGCATTTAGGGGTCATCTCATTCAACCCTTCTGCAATGAACAGGGACATCTTCCACTAGATCAGGTTGCTCAGAGCCCCATCGAGCCTGACCTTGAACACTTCCAAGGATGGAGCATCCACAGCCTCTCTGGGCAACCTGTTCCAGTGTTTCACCACCTGCATTGTAAAAAATCTCTTCCTTATATCTAGTCTGAATCTAGCCTCTTTTACTTTAAAACCATTACCCCTTGTCCTATTGCTACAGACCCTGCTAAAAAGTCTGTCCCCATCTTTCTTACAAGCCCCCTTGAAGTACTGAAAGGCCACAATAAGGTCTCCCCCAGAGATGTCTCTTCTCTAAAGTGAACAACCCCAACTCACTCAGCCTGTCTCCATAGCAGAGGTGCTCCAGCCCTCTGATCATCTTCATGGCCCTCCTCTGGACTCGCTCCAACAGGTCCATGTCCTTCCTGTGCTGAGGACCCCAGAGCTGAAGGCATTACTGCAGGAGGGGTCTCACCAGGGCAGAGCAGAGGGGCAGAATCCCCTCCCTTAACCTGCTGGTTACGCTGGTTTTGATGCAGCCCAGGATATGGTTGGCTTTCTGGGCTGCAATCGCACATTGCAGGGTCATGCTGAGCTTCTCATCCACCAATACCCCCAAGTCTTTCTCAGCAGGGCTGCTCTTGATCCCTTCATCCCCTAGCCTGTATTGATACCTGGGGTGGCCCTGACCCAGTTGCAGGACCTTGCACTTGGCCTTGTTGAATCTCATGAGGTTCACATGGGCCCACTTCTCAAACTTGTCCAGGTCCCTCCAAATGACACCCCATCCCTCAGGCATGTCAACTGTACCATACACCTTGGTGTCATCTGCAAACTTGCTGAGGGTGCACTCCATCCCTCTATGTCATTTATGAAGATGTTAAACAGCACTGGTCCCAGTATGGACCCCTGAGGGACACTACTCATCACTGATCTCAATCTAAACACTGAGCCATTGACCACTACTTTCTGGAGGCAACCATCCAACAAATTCCTCATCCACTGAACAGTCCACCCATCAAATCCATATCTCTCCAATGTAGAGAGAAGGATGGTGTGGGGGACCATGTCAAAGGCCTTACAGAAACCCAGACAGATGACATCCATAGCAATTCCCTTGTCTACTGATGCAGTCACTCCATCATAGAAGGCCACTGGGTTGCTCAACCAGGACTTGCCCTTGGTGAAGCCATGCTGGCTGTCTCAAATCCCCTCCCTGTGCTCCATGTGCCTTAGCATAGCTCCTAGGAGGGTCTGTTCCATGATCTTTCCAGGCACAGAGGGGAGGCTGTCAGGTTGACAGGTTCTATTTCAAAACCAGTTTTATGTTCCCATCAGGACAAATGCAGAATCAACGCAATCTAAGGTTTGGCACTGTTGCTTTCTATCTGATCTGGCCAAGAACCAGCCACAACAGTGGGGCTTGCCTGCCAAATCCACAGGGACTGGCTAGCTGTCCGTGGGTTGGATTCAACTGAGAATGAGAGTGTTCTTGCCTAAATACATCTAGTTTTGACCATGATTTCATGAAACTGCCAACAGCAATTCTCTCATCTGTTCCTCTGCCCAGGTATAATGAAGGGAAGGAATTTCAGTTGCTTACAACGCTATGATGAGCAGCAGTGAGTGTAACCATTCTTTAATGGAGACCGTATCCCAGCAGCATAGTCCTGCCTGATACAAGCTAGATGCTCAGTACATTCAAAATCTATTTGGTCAGAAAGCACGGGAGATAAAAGAAACCAGTTGTTTCCATATGCAACAGATTGACATCATCTATCATCTATCATAATTAAAAAGCAATTAGCCACATTGTCAGGATTATCTAGGACACGAAGTATAAAAGACAGAGGCAATAGAGTAAACACAGAAACTTGCTGACATGGAAGGGCAAACCAAAGCATTAACTGAAGAAATGTATCATTCTAGCAGCAGAAATGAAATGTAATCCATATCCTACTTTACAATTTGTTGATTTATTCTAGTTTACCAACATAGTGGCCCATACTAAACTCTACCTCAGGAATTCAGCATCTGTGGGACTCTGGTAAATCTGCTAAGTATAAAACTCCTGTAAGAAAGACTGAATTAGATCTCCTCTTCAATCTATTCCCGATTACAGGGTGGGCCTCTGTGCTTTCCTTTCACTGTATCTTGAAACATTTATCTGGGGGCTTGCAAGCCAAACCCAATGTCTGATCATCTAAGGTTAGGAGATGGAGCAACCAAGAGCTTCGAAGAAGATCCAAGCCACTGGGTATCTACTGTAATAGAGAAATCATGCCAGATGCGATTTTATATCAGGACTGACAGTGCATGTGCAGAGCAGACAACTCCTACAGGCATTGGCTTGCTGGGGTGAGGGACATAGGCATTTTTTCCATACCAGAGCGCTGGCCACCCAGGGAAGGAACTGGAGAGCAAGTTAAGAGGGAGCACGGGCCCTGGTGAGGAGCAGCACCTCCCACATCCCTAGCCCAGCACTCCAACCGCAGCAGCACGCCCAGGTCTGCAGAGCTTCTTCCCGGACAAAGCTGGCCGGCCTACACACATTGGGACAGCAAAATCTAATTTTCCCTGAGCTGCTGAAGAATGCTGCATCAGCTGTGCTTTAAATAAAGAGACTATCTGCAGGGGAGCAGAAAGGAATTTGGAAATCACAAGTGTCCCCAGAGCAGTGGAGTAGCACAACCACCACAAAATGGCCCAGTGACGGTCAATGGCAGTTGGCCAGAGCTTTATTCCTATTCTCCTTACCAACGATGGGTCAAATGTTTCCAGCTAGATCCTCTCTGATATAGCAACTTCATTTCTCCAATCACAGTAATTGTTTGTATCCTGCCATTATAAATAAAGTTTTAAAGGATCTCTGACTTTAATTTTCTCCGCAACATTCCATTTTCAGATGTACTGCCAAAACCACTAAGACAAAACCAAAAGAATATAAATAATGAAACCACGTATTGCATGTCTGAATTAAACGCATATTTTTTCACCTGTATTTAGAAACAAATTCTTTTCTACATTATATTTATTTGAAAAAATATATAAATCCTCTTGTCATTACTTAAAAAAAAACCAAAACTATTTTATGCTTGACATAAAAATACCTGCTTCTTCTAGACTGAACAGAAAAAACCTTAATTCCACCA
The DNA here is from genome assembly GCF_000690535.1 of Cariama cristata. NCBI lineage: Eukaryota > Metazoa > Chordata > Aves > Cariamiformes > Cariamidae > Cariama > Cariama cristata. The sequence goes on along the minus strand of NW_009633051.1, from coordinate 50,180 downwards.
AGCTGCTATCACAGGCTATGCCATAAGTGAATGTCTTGACTGAATTACAGCTTTTCAGTTCTTTTCCATCATTTATTTCATAAAAGATACTTCTAAAAAGAAAATCTTGCCTTCGTCCAAAAATAAATCCATCTGAAAACAACTTCAGAGACCTCCACAAAAAGTGATTAAATAATGAGGTCTGGAAGCAGCTGCCAAGCATAAGAAAGCTCAAACAGAGCATGAATTTTGATCATTATGGTCCTTACTACCACCTCACCAAGGACCTCGAGAGACTTTCAATCTGAGATCAGGATAAAGGGCGACCACACAGTAAGGACAATACTTCGCAAAAGCTAAGATGCAAAATTTCTTTCATCTGGAAAAATGCATAGAAGACTTCCAGGGAAAACTCCCATCACCATGGAAAATCTTTGCAATCTATATTTTCACAAATACTTGAAGAGTTGGCTTGGCAGCCTCAATAAATCTAATCCTAGAGGCCAAATTTGACTGTCATTTGCACAAGAGAGAAATCTGGATTATTCTAGTGATGCCTATTAGCAGTGTTCAGGGTGATGTCTGTGATGGGGCACAGGCAGTTGCCCCTGCAACCCAAGCAAGTGCACCTAAGTGCTGTAGCAAGGGGCCACCAATGGCATTAAATGTGCTGACTGCCAAAGATCATCTGATTCATTACTGAACTGTCAATACAGGTTCAGGCACCGGTCCTCAAACAAGCCAGCTGCATATCACCAGTTCTTTTATTTCCATTTTGCAAGCAGGATCAAAATCTGCCCCTACCTCTATTTTCTTTCAAAGCACTGTACAGACCATGGGTGTATGTGTTTTCTGTCACAGGCAATCCCTCTGAAACCTGGTAGGTAAGCAGAAATCCACCGTCTTTTCACAGAAGTCAACATTAATCTATTTGTCATAGGTTTCACACAGGAAGAGGTACAAAGTTCAGATGTATCAAATATTGTCAGTATCAGTATAATAAAGCTGCATGCAGCATCACTGCCCCTTTACTGGTGAGCTACCACCAGTTGCTGTAGGAGATGGGTTGGCCACCTTCTGCCAGATGATAGCACTGCTCCCATCTCCTCCCAGGCAGAAGACGTGTCCTCCAGCAACCTAAGCTAACTCCTGGGACGAGGACTTTGTGGATGCATAACACTGTCAGATGCAGTTAGCAGTTATCAAATGTTATTATTGTAATATATTATTATTTATTTTCATATGCTTTCAATTTGGCAGTTTCAAGACAGTGCTCAGAGAAAACCACTTAATAGATTCATTCAAGCCTAACCAGAAATTACTGGAAACATTAAGGGCAATTTATTCTTGCAAGATTATCTAGGCTAATTTTGCAGCCCTAAGAACTTCAGAGGTAATATGGACTAATCTGAAACGTGGATGCTTCTCCAAAACAATCAGTAAAACAAAGCTCTGCTTTCACTAAGCACTACTTACCACTACATAGGAAAAGATCGTGCCGTTTAAATACTACATTGCTCATTCCATATCAGAAGTGTCTTTCAGAATATCAAAAGGCCACAAAGCTCTTTGGAGTTTGGAGGAGTGGGAGGCAGATCTGAACATGAGAGTGTTAATCCACCCTCAGGTAATATATCAAGTTTGACCAAAGGGATCAAAGCAATATCCTCCTTTTTTTTTTTTTTAAAGTGTGATTCCAAGTTGGCAACTTGTATGCCAAGTTTCAACATGACACTATTTCAAACAGCTGAGATAACATGCAGTACCATGCAAACCAACTTGCTTAGTAGAAACTAAAGGAAAAACTATAGTGTAAAAGTAGATATCCTATAGGTCAAGAACAGGTATCTCATATACAGGGTAGGTGGAAGGATATGAATGACATATCCTTGCTTTGGAACATGAATGTGTAGAATGTGTCTTTTATACTCTCTCAAAATGAAATCTGGCAATTACTGGAGAAATTAAGGAATTAACAGAGTTGCTCTGAAATAAGCAGAAACAAGTAAACCAACAGAAAGCTGTGATGTCTACGGTGTTAAAAAATCTATGAATTCCTTTTACATAAACTTGCATCATAAAGCTTAAGTTGGCAGATCTGGGACAC
>NW_009633051.1:13637-48083 GCF_000690535.1 Cariama cristata | reverse complement strand
CAAGAGAATTTCACTTTTTGAAATTTAAGATAATGTTAAGAAAAAGGAAACTAAAAACATAAAAATAATATGAAAACCTTCTCTGTTTGATCAACTGGGGTGCCTGGAATACAAGATGGTCCCTGGAGTCTACGAGTTTCTAGGTGGCTGATAGGATGAAATATGTTATTCTTGTCTGCCTCTAAACAAGTTTTCTGGGTGTTATTTTCTTATTCCTTAAAGATTATGACCACTGCTGTTCCAGCACATTTCACCTAAAAATTTCTGCTTTATAAAATCTTATTTTGTCAAGACGTTAGTGCTGAGTAGATGGTAAAAAAAACACAAATCGTAGTCCACTGGAGCTTAGCATTCTAAAAAAGTATAACAGAAGTTATTTCCATCTTATTATAGTAAGACACTGTGATTTTGAAGTTGTAAAGTAGCTTTTCACTAGTTTCATGGAAATTCTGAAGCATTTTGTTTTGTAAGACTCCAGATTGTAAGCAATTATTTTTAAAGCCAGGACTTCTGAGACACAGAAACTAACCAGATCCATGTAGAATTGCATCAGTACAACAGTCAGGGACATTATAGTCATATATGTGACCTAGCAAGGAAAAACAGACAGCAGACGGGTCCTGTCTGACAGCTCATACGAGTTGCTGGTCCCTGGTAGAAGCACCGTGTGTACCACATGTGTCCTGCCATACTCCCGACCCCACGGCTGCTGTCCTGTCTGGAGACAATGCCGTGCTTCGGCAGCCACCCAGGCTAGACCCACTCCTAAACCCAACACCCTCCAAACTGGACTCAAGTCCAGTGACATCGAGGTCCAATGCCACAGCTGTGCACAGACTCCGTACACCCTTTAGGACCTCAACATCAAAATGAAAGAGAAAGAAGACTTTGCAGGGCTCCTGACTACACGGAGGAGGCAGGGTAGTTATCATTTCTCAGAACTTCACAAGTCAGCTGAGTATCTAACAGAACAATACTCTCTGTATTTTAGTGAAGTTCTGCAGAGTGGAAGGAAACCTGCTGCTTTGCTGGATATGAAGTCTTTGGCATCCCATTGAAATGGAACCCTGGAGGTCAGAGAGGACCTCTGGAGGTTGGCGTCTCCATGTCCTGCTCAAAGCAGGACCAACTTCAGAGTCAGATAGTGTTTCTCAGAGCCAACTCGAGTCAAGTTTGGAAAGCCTTGTAATATTTCAAGTTCAGGTTACTGTAGGTGGAGATGTAGTGAAAAAGGATGAGACATGAGTGGAAAACACTGTACTTACTGAGGCTACTAGCCTGTTGCTGTTAGCTTCTGACAGTATGCACAGCTGCTAGGATAAAGAGAGTAGGAAGGCCAAAACAGCCAGCTATCAAAACCACTTTCTTGGTGCTACCTGCTGGGAGCCCTCTGCCCTTTTGAAGCCACCACGACTGCCATCTCCCCTTTCTTCCCTCTAGACTCACTGCACCAGCAGGGGCTGTGGACAGTCAGGACCATGTGCCACGAGGTGTGTGGCATCCTGTGAGTATCCTCAAGTACCTCTTTACCTCTATACCTTCCCCATGCTCTAGAAGAAATGTACAGTTAAGAGAGACCTCAACAACATTAGTAGCTGCTCCGCTTTCCTTTGCACAGGCATGGGTGCACACTCTGGCGCATTTGTATTTTGATGATCCCTACCAACAGCTTTACAACATAGCTATGGGGCTTTTCAGTCCTTTACACTATAGAGCATGACTGGCACTAAGCATGCAGTCAGTCACTGGAGAGAAAAGCTTGCCAGATTGTCAGGGCTAATAGTGAAAAAAATCCAGTTGGGTTTGCCTAAACTCAGCCAGTAAGGAATATACTAATGCCAACACAGTTTGGGAGTGAAGCTTGTGTCTAAAAGGGGATGTAACCCAAAGAGTTTACTAAAAAAGAAGCTGAATTAAGTGCATGCTTGAGATATCCCAGAAAGTCTTTCATTCAGTCTAATATTAAAAAAAACCCCAGATATTCAGTTAGTATAATCAACACAGATTTACTTCTTTAGTAAAAACTATACTGACTTCTGCCAGCTGAGGATCGGCTCCACCACTCCATTTAAAGCTGTGAGCAATGGAGTGGCAAAACAATTGCTGCAAGCGTGTGTAAAAGAACAGCAAAGCCCAAAGATTTCAAAGAGCCAAGGCTCTCAGCAGTAAAAAATGTTCGTGGCAACTAAGTAAATTTTAAATTAATTAGAGCCCCTGCTTTCAGAAGATGCAGATTACAAGCTTCTGCAGCAGCAAAGAAGGCAGCAGCACAGAGAATCAGCATCTTATCTGCACTTGCTTCATCTGCTCCACTCTGATAGTCAGTGAGCACAGATAACAGCACAGGGCAGTCATACAGATTCACATCACACCCGTCCTAATGAGATTGATTTGATTACTTTGCTATGTAGCACTGTCTGTGAAGTGGGACTGAGTGATCTAACATGTCACTTGGGACTGAAGAAACTCCTCCCAAAAGCTTGTACAGGCCTTAGAGCTTCACCAGTTTTAATTTCCAGGGACAGATACTCAGCTGGCACAAACTAATCCCACAGAGCTCTGCTGATCGATACCCATTGGGAATCTACCAGAAAGAAATTATGTCCCTTAACTTTGCAACACAGAGGCTGAAATAAAACAGAGGCTGAAATAAAAACTGAGAAGTGAAATTAGCCAGTGGAGATGCGGCTTCCAGTAAAGATTTCTTTGGTATTTTAATGAAACCAACTTATGTAAGAGCCACACAACTGGGAGGATAATACAAAAACCAGCAACCAACATCTGTGCAAACTGTTGCCTGTTCCTCCTGAGTGCAGAGAGAGGCTGGAGAGCCTCAGTACTCAATACAGGACCAGCATCTTATTTACCTGAGCACCCACCAAAGGTGAGATGGGAGACAGGACTTGGGCTAAAGGGATGCTCATTCTGACCCACCTCACGTAACCAGGGAAAGGGTGCACAACAGCTTTCTGGGGGTGAGCCAGTGGCATTTTTAGCAGTGATAACACTTCAGGCTCTCATGCTGCAAAGGAACTGTACTCCTGTCTGCAGCAGCAGACCCGTGTCTGCAGACAAGGCAGCAAGCCACCATACAACACATCTACACCAGGTTAAGCTTGGCTGTTGCACCTCCATTTCTGTTCTCAGCATGTTCCAGATCCAGCGGTTGCAATGATACAGGTGGAGATTTGAGCTCAGGCCACCCACCCACTCATGCCACACCACTTCTTTCCCAAACACCCTGTGGCCTTGCCCTCAGAAAAACAGCGACTGACACATGCCCTGCCGTACAGTTTCACTTCCAGCCACATGACAGGAGGATGACAGGAGTAGGAGAGTCGTGGGACTGGGAACTGCAGACGTAGCCCATCATGTGCCCACCTCATGTCGCCAAGGGGAGCAACATCACTCCACCTGTCTGGGACGGGGTGCAGGCAAGACCATGGCATTTTACCTTCAAGGCAATAACACGAGGTAGCATAGTAACAGGGTTGGATCCTGCTGCACTAGACTTCACAAGAAATCACTGGGCAAACAGCAAAAGGAAAATTTGAAGCTTTTTATTCTTTTGCAAGCGTTTTCAGACCCAAAGAATTTGCAAGACTGACTTGAATTAAACCCAGTGGTCCATGTCCCCCTTATCAAATCCAGATGCCATAACAAAGTCTTGTATTCACAATACTGTAGCGTACCAAGTTCATGACCAGGATCTGTAACACCTAGCATGAAGGCACAACCAACATACACACACAATTAGTTATCATAAATAAACTGTGGCTAGCAGACCTCATCATCATGCATCTTCCACCACAGCAAAGAGAAGAGGAAGCTGCATGACATCTTTCAGTACTTAGCTGGTAACAGCATGGACAGAAAGAAGAAATGAATCAGCTCTTGAAAATCCCTCCCTTTAGGTTTGCAGTCACACTCAGTAACATCCTGTGTTACATATGTTCTGCTCCAAAAAGAAACTGAGTTCATTTCATCCCCAAGTCCTCGAGTCTGCCATTAAATCATTCAGAGTTGAAAAACAGGAATACTGGTTTCAGTTTGAATACTTTCATTACATGGGTTTGCGCATCGCCTACCACCTAAAAAGCAGCAAAAGAAATGCTTTCTCATTACAGAAGCATAGGTAGTTCATCCCAATTTTGGTGGTAATAATGAATGGCAGTTAGTCAGTTACTCATGCATGGGGGAGTCAAAACACATGAGGGTCCCAAATGATGCTTAGCAAAGTCTCATATTGTTCATTGCTGCATCAATTTAAAGCCTAATTAATAGTCTATATAATAATCAAATTAAGTTGCTATGGATTATCATTATGTCCTACCCTCAGGAGGTGCCTTAAATAAACACTTAGAGCTGAAGGAAGGACTTGTTGCTAACCCTATTATTTCATGAGTGATACTAACATGACAAATTATAAATCAGGGTTGGTTCAACAACAGCAATAGTCTTGAGTTTTTCTGTATAGGGGACCTAATAAAAATGCATTTCCATAACCAAGAGGAAGATAAGTAACTGAGTTAGGAAATGTAATCACCGCAGCTATCTTTCAGCAACTAGCAAGGTCCTGAGGAAAAACAGTTGTGATGTGAATTAATATGTTAGTGTCCTGTGAATGAAAGAAGCTCCCAGCAGCAGTTTATGAAGAGAGGTGACATACTCCAAAGAAAGCCTAGGGCACTGCAGAGGTAGCAGCATTAAGCACAGATGAATGAGAGCAAAGGAACCTACAATTCCCCTTAGGAAACAATGAAAACAAATACTGTTGTTTTAAGAGATATGGCTATGTTTCCAGAAAATTGCAAGGAGACATAAATAGCCCTTGAATAATGAATAAGTGCGGGTTCGTTCTGAAAAGCAAGTACATATCAATAAAGCCTTCTTGTTCAACTGACTTTCTGTGTGTACTCACAATAAGTCCTGATGACATTATTGTCAAAAAAATCATTGCTAACCATTTTTATTTGGAGTAGTATTAGGAAGCCAAAAGCCTGGCGGAGCCAGCTGAAAATGGTGAGGTCAGTAAAGACCTAATTCTGCAGTTCAAATACATATTAAGCGTTCTTGAGTGGTTTCCGTGACTTTCAGGTATCAATAAGAGTTGGTAGAATAAGCTTTGCTATTCAAATTTTTGTTTTATAGACAGCAAAGGAAGTCAAGGAGCTGAAACAAGCTGCTGTCAGCCACAGAGAAACCTCAGTAGCAGAGCCCAGTGAGCACTCTGGAATTTCTCATCCCGTGTGCTTATTCATGTCATATTACTATGGTTTTCTTTCCTAACTGTTTGACAATTCCAAAGCTACAGTACTTTTGAAATTCCTCTCAAGCCTGTGACTTGATCCTCAAGTAGAAAAACAGCGAAAAATTGTTCAACCACCACTAAACAGAGTCACCATGAACAAAACACCACCACTGATGCAAAATTGACCTTTCTGATCAGGAGGCATTAAAGGCTGCTGAAACCTAACCAGAAAATCCACTCATAGGAATAAACAAGCAGTCAGAATCAGTGCAGCACAGAGGGAGAGAGGGAAAGCCAAGAAATTCTTTTTACCTTAAATAATTTAAGTCAATCAGCATTCACTTCTCCTTGTAGTGTGAATGCAACAGCAGAAGCCACCACACTAGCTGAGCAGACAAACCTCAGGCACTGCAAAAAGAAAATCTGATTTTGCTTCCCCAAAGCTGTTAAGCTCTTTCTGGACCAGTCAAATGCACGTCAGATTGAAAAAATTACTTCTGCTATGGTGCAGTGGCTAAAGTACAAGCAAAACAGGCCTAGCTAGATGTGGCATGAGGTTAGGACAATGGTCACTCCAAATCCTCTAGTGCAACTGCTACCAAGAGCAGTAGGACCATGTTTGTTGCTCAGCTACTTCCTACATTAAAAATACTGAAAGACAAGTGAAGATGGAGTAGATGGTTTGCAATAAAAAAGGAGCTGAAATCAAATTTCAGTCAATTGCAGTCTGAAGGTTTATAAATTAGGCTTTCTCCCAAAATAGAGGTGAGTTTAAAAAAGCTAGACAAAGCAGGGCAGCTTTCTTGAGCTCATTGATGTTAGCCAAGTTGGGAAATGACCCTTATCTTCCCCACGAGTGTTCCCCCAACTCTTCAGAGCAAGGGCCCACAAGCTCTGCTTTATACTGTTTTAATTTAGAAGCTTCTTGTGAAGCTAAATATGTGGTGGAACAGTCCAGGGATACAGAGGATACTGCTTGCCACTCTTTTCACCTCAGCATATGCATAGTGCCCAAAGATGTTGAGTTAGCTTTCCAATACCTCATTTTGGCATGTGAAGAAGGAAGTTACTATCTGCAAAGATTCTAGCTCTCCACAGGGGCAACATGGATTCAACCAGGCTCAAGGTCACCACTGCACAAACACGACTATTTGTTCCCAGCACCACTGCAGGGCAGGAGGTAGAAGAGGTACCTCAGCAGAAATGCAGCCAGTACTCTTACACAACCTTTCATGCAAGCCCAATTCACACAGCCTGCACCACCTTCCCATGACCAGGGACTTTCAAAACCACTTTGCCTGCAGCATGGCTTATTAGGTATGAAACAGCTCTGATGTACGTCAGTGTCTCTAAGTTCTGTCTTTTCCCTCCCACTATCCAGCCTTCTCCCCTGCCCCCCTGGATACTGAAAAATTGGGAGTACTTAGATACCAGATCACTTTGAATTCAGAAAAAAATATCAGTTTTCCTTTTTTTCTGTCTCTCTCTAAATCTCTTGACCAGCTTGCAACAGGATCATCGTGATGGAGCTTAAGCTAAAGTCAGCTTGAAAGCAACTAGGATTAATTTTAGCAAGGTTGCACCCAGCTTCTGGGGTTTTCAGTTTTAAGTCTCTGTGGAACTGGGGGCAAACTTAGCCCATGTACTCCAGGGCTTGAAATGAAGTTTTCTATGGGAGCTGTTTATATAATTTGCTCTCACTTATTATAAAGTTCCCAGAATCTTTCCAGGGTTTTAAGATAGCCAGAAAATCAAAATACCGACTGTATTTGTGTTAGCTGTTTTCCTATTCAGACACTAAGGTCCACAGCAATTCTGGGTAGAAATACCTCAGGGGGGTACATCCACTGTTCTGCTCCTCTCACTTGTAAAGGACCAGTGATGAGGGGCTCATGCAGAGCAGAGATATGTGGAAAAGCCAGGCAGGGTTCTTCTGTAGCCACAGTGCTCATGGTGCACTGCCATGCAGGAGTCCGAATGCTTGGGGAGAAATAGGTCACGGGTTCTGGCTGGGGAGCTCCATCGCCACTCGTACCCAAATCTGAGGCAAGGACAGTCAGTGAAAACACTGCAATCCCCCTTGGAGCCAGCGCACCAACCACAGAGTGCATTTGCTGTGACAGCACACTCTTTTTCCCTTCTCCGTTTTCCCCAAAGGCAGTGATGGATGCCATTGTACTTTATTAATGATAACAGAAGAAAATGCTGGCATAGCGGAGGTACCAGACATAGCTATAGCTTTGCCTCTGTGACACCATTAACCCAGAAGAGTAGGTCTTGAGCACCAGCGATGTTTTATGGCCAGTGCTGACACACCAAAGACAGCTCCAATTTTTTGTAAGCTGTGGCTACACATCTCATTTTGGCACAGATAATCCCATGCTGCTTGCTCAAGGGCAGTGGTAAAGATTGAGACCTCTCCCTCAAGCAGTGCAGTGTAAAAGCAGCTCCTTGTGCATCTGCATTTATCTAACAAATGTACATCTAATAAACAGTAAAGACCTCATTCTTTAATTTTTGTATCTTAGAAGCATTTCAATATTTGGCATTAGAGGGCAATGTGTCATTCTTGGGGCATTTTCAGACTTACTAAGTTAAAGAAAAATAGTCAGGGCTTTGGTTCGGTTTCAGTTCTACATCTGCAAAAAACCCTTATCCAAAACAGTCACCAGAGTCAAGTCCCACTGCTATGAGAATTTATTCCCCAAAATAATGATGTTCCTTTGAAGCCAGATCTAGGAGTTTGTAAATCCCAGCGCAGCAATCACCCTGTTTGCAAAAGCCTTCAGACGGGTGCTGCTCCGCTGATACACACACCCAGGGGTGCAAACACCTGCCCCAGAGGCTGCTCTGTGTGCCCGGCACAGTGTAGTGAAGGGTAAGTAAAGACTGGTAGGACTGAGCAGGTTTCCTCATCCTTTCCCCTTTTTTAATATCTTTGTATCTAAAAAAATAATCGCATATAGGCATACAGCAAAGGCATTTATGTTCAAGAAAAATAAAAAAATGCTGGGTTTATTCTACACTTTGAAAGCAGCGCACATAACGTTTTCTAGACATGAAAGTTTAATAACGTCTTAATTCAAGCCAGCTGACTGCTGGAAATGTGACTGTTTATAGAGAATTAACATCACATGATAATTTGCCTCTTCCATAGTTCATCACTTTGAACACGGAGATGAACTGGATGTTTTCTGGTCATACAGAAAAAGAAAAGCTTTAAAGGATTTTTAAAACCAGGATGGTGTAAAGCAAGACAAATGGCACCCTTTTTAAGTTTGTTGAGTTCAATACCCTCCCACATTAAAAAAGGCTCCCTTTCCCTTGATGTGAAACAGAATTGTGGCTGATGACAGCAAATACAAATATGAAAAACATGAATGTGCTACTGACTCCAGGGGAAGGAGTCTCTGATAGTTTATCGGATTTCCTGTGGTGGCTCTTTGATCAGAAAAAGAAAGAAATTAAGTGATTTAAAAAAGCTTGTCATTAAGTGAACAGTACTGCTATGATATATTGTAATAAAATTCAAATTTAAAAGGGCTTGATAATAGGAAGAACTGAAAACAGAAATACAGGAAACGAATATGCAGAATTCTGTGATGTGGGAGTTAAGAACAGTACTAAGCAAAAATGAGTCTAAGCTGTAATATCTGAACGTGACTACCATCTTTCCCAAAGTCTGGGGGTGTTATATCTTTGGGGGTGGTCTGTATTTATCACCTTGTGTTAAAGCTGATTCTAGGATTACATTTCCTTTTTCTTCTGTTTGACAGATGAATAGGCTGACTCTTTGCCAACAGACAACAAAAGAGGAAACTCTGTAGGTATTTCCTGGAGAGCTAAGGATAGAAAATGGGTTTATTCCCTTCTTACCATGGAGAAACTTCCATCCATCAACAACCACCTGCTGTATTGTTCAATACATATGTGTACTCTAAGAAACGTAATAAAAACATAAATGTGCAGGTGTTTGGGTTTTCAGTTGTAAGTAATTGTAAGCCAGTTTATTTCCACATATTTTCTTTTTTTGTTACACACCCTTCCCTCATGAGGAGCCAGCTACCACCTCTATGTACAGATTCACCCTGAGTTACCTGGATTCACCCCATCAGAGGAATTGGTCTTCAACATACTCCATGTCACGGGTACCTTGGTCTACAGCGAAAAACTGCAGTAGTCTAATAATGTCACTGCAAGCATGAGGTTTTACCCACATAATTACAGGTACATGAGCCCTGACGTGCATGCCATAGTATCACCAAAGACCAAGACCCAGTCTGACTGCTCCCTGCTGTCACAGAGCTGCACCACAACACCTGCGTCAGGGTTAAACATGTTATAACTTCCTTACAACTGACAAGTTTTATGCAAGTTTTATGCAAGTTTTAGGGTTCAAGTCTGCACTATAGATTTATCGTAGTATCATACTATAGTTTGCGTTGGAAGGGACCTTTAAAGGTCATCTCATCCAACCCACCTGCAATGAGCAGAGACATCTTCTACTAGATCAGGTTGCTCAGAGCCCCATCGAGCCTAATCTTGAACGTTTCCAGGGATGGGGCATCCACAGCCTCTCTGGGCAACCTCTTGCAGTGTTTCACCACCCGCATTGTAAAAAATCTCTTCCTTATATCTAGTCTGAATCTAGCCTTCTTTAGTTTAAAACCATTACCCCTTGTCCTGCTGCTACAGGCCCTGCTAAAAAGTCTGTCTCCATCTTTCTTACAAACCCCCTTTAAGTATTGAAAGGTCGCAACAAGGTCTGCCCGGAGCTGTCTCTTCTCCAGGCTGAACAACCCAAACTCTCTCAGCTCTTCCTCACAGGAGAGGTGCTCCAGATTTATGCTGGCAGTCAGAAGGGAAACATTGCATCTCTTATTGATAGGACTATACTGCTGTGTAGACGATGTAAAGCCACCGGAGAGCTGGGGACGTGTCAATCCCACCTTCCAGTAGTTTGTCTTACAGAAGAAAAAAGGACTTTTCTCAAGCAGCTACCCATTGCAGCCAGCAAAGTGCTTGTGTCAAGAAGATAACTTTAACTATAGTTATGGCCATTAGACAAAAAATGGAAATGGTAGGTATAATACATGCTTTCCTTACAAGCAGTATATGTGGGGTTTACTTATAAACAGTATATGTGCATTTACACAGCTTTGACATATATACCTACTCATTATTTGTACAGTATTTTCAGATCTCAGACATTAATTATATGAAAGCCAATCTTATTTGTCCATAAAAGAAACTGCTCCTATTCTCACTGTGACACAGTCACAAAATTCCTAATAATTTCAAAAGGAAGCAAGAACAGATCAAGAAACTGGGTGACCTTTTTACCCCCTTCCCAGTTTTAGCTCCTTAGATCTAATACTTATGTATGAATATCAGCATCATGAAATAATAATATGCTTAGCTTCTGACTCATGAGTTTGAGTAAGCAAAAAGAAAAGTATAAGAAATCTGTATCGTTCGATCAGAGGGGCGGGAAGTGGAACAGCACGGCACCCTGGTGCAGGCTGTGTGGCAAGTCCGACTGGCAGCCAGAATCCTGCATCAGTGGCCAGCTGAAATGATGCAAACTGAAGCGATGCAGCTACAGGCACACACCGTCTTGCAAAGGGCCTGGCACTCGGTGGCCTGAGATCTGGAGAGACTGGATATGATTATTGCTTGTGTAGGCCCAATAATTAAGTCTTAACTGCGTTCCCCATATATTCTAGGAGTCTCTTATTGCCTTAGGCTTATTTTTTTTCTTTTTTTTTAGGATGATAATTTTGCTTAGATTGTAGCAAAAAAATAAAGATCCAAAAACCTCTAAGAATTTCTATCAAGCTGTGCAGAGAAAATATATTTTTTATTAGTGTTGTGCATATCTGTTTTCACAGAGATGCGCCTGATGTTTCGGGGTCAGGAGAGGGTTCAGTAAAATTAAACCAGTGCCAAAGCAGTCAACACTGTGTGCTTTCATTTCAGCTCCATTGGAGATAGCAACTGTGGTCTTTCAGGAAGCTTAAGATCCTTAAGATCCATAACAGTATGGGTGCAACCTGAGCTGATGGTGCTACCAGCTATTTAGCATGCCTGTTAATGGAGGGGTTGACTGAGTCACTGGCAAGTTTTGAGCCAGGCTTTAGCAGCAAGACTAAAGGCCTGCCTGAGGTGCGTGGACACGGCACAGTCTTGTAGAGGGAGCCACGTGCTTGGCTTTCCAGAAGGACAGGCGTGAGCTATGGGACCACACCAAGAGAGGCCACCGGTCCCCTAACCTGTTTGGGACCAGTTGTGCAGCAACCCCACAAAACAACAAGCCCTCTATGTTTTCTCCTGCCAAGCTTAACCTAGGGGAGATACGGGGGCAAAGGGAACAAGTTGCACAGACCTCTTGCCTCCAGCTCTTTGTGTGGGAGCAAGCAAAGACAGGACACCACCACCACCCTTATGACCCAAGGAGTGACATGCTGTAACACGAGCAAATTGCTAATGAGTTATGTCCAGCACAGAGAGATAAAGGGAAATTACACCTTCCAGTGTCCGCATCTCCTGCTCTGACATCTCTAAAGAGCAACACTGCCTCCTATATGGACTATATGCACCTATACGTGTATTTATCTAGTCTGCTTCCACTCTAATTGACAATAAGTATGCTGGTGGCACCTTCCTTTCCTTCACAATTATACCCAGAATCCAGGCCAACTCCCTGGCAGTTAAACTTGCATTTAAGTAGTAAATAATAACTCCTAGAATCAGCCCAAATACAGGCTCAATTTTTATTTTATTTTTTTTTATAAAACACTGTTTGAAAGCTGCCTCAAATACCACTCTTCTTGCATCTTTACACCACAGACAAGCTTAGTACAATCCCACTGACATCAAGTTGCACCAGGAACAAACACAGCCCATTAAAATGCTACTACTCTTCTTCCTTTTGGAGGAGGAAAAGCCTGCCCTCAGGCTAAAAAGTTTATATAGCAGAATTTAGTCCCAGACTTCAAACAGCTGAATGGAGCTGCTGTAAGAAGGGATTATAATGACACAGCTTCAGAGCTCTGAGTGTGGCGGGCGGCAGAGCAAGGGCTGCTAAAGTGAAGTCGGAGCCTAAGGTTTCATGTGACATTGTTCCTAGCCTCAAATCCATATGCCACGTTTCTGTGCTCAAAACCGCTATTAAACAAAGCAGAGCTTTGAAAACACTACGTTCTGTATAACCACACTTAAGAAAACAGTATCTTAACAAATGTTTTCCTTAACTGCTGTGTGGTCTGTTGAGACACAATTCCCCAGAGAGCCACATAGATGGCACAGACCAACCTTCGCTCTTGGATTTGCTGATTCATGGCTGCTGGCACAAAATACCATCACACAGGCAGATTGCTAACCTACTGTTTGGCATGCAATGAGCCATATTTCCTCACATACTATTTTAGATACCACCCACCCCTATGATGTCTGCAGCCCCTCTCCTGAGTTTACTACTCTTGCAGTAGGGAACAGGGAGAGAGATGCCAGCGTGCAGATCCAAACTACCCCTGCTCCAGATTACTGCTGTGCAATAGCTTGAACTTTTGCTCTGACTGCTGGCTGGAGCACAGTGCGCCTGTCCCAGCCCACAGCGCCTGCAATAACATTTTGTGGTGCGGCAGGGAAGACAGCTGAGGACAATACGCTCTTAAGCCACTTCAACAGCAGGAGCCTGCACGCAGGCCACAGGGTATTTTCTGAATCCCCTTAGGGATTTGCTTTAGATGGGCTAAGAGTGGAAACAGGATGCAAACTCCATGCAAAAATTTTTTTCCAATCCCATTTGATGCCTGGCTTCAACCCAGCACTCTTAACTCCTTGTAGATCCATATGTTCGCCATAATAAATTCTCCATCAGCTGGGAGCAGAATATCATGGCACAGAAGTTAATGCTGATGGGACATTATCTCCTCCTGCAGTTGCCTTGGGTAACAGGGAAAAAAATGAGCTAGCAATGTGATTCTGCCTCTAATACCTGTAAGTCCAACCAGAGAGGATAAACAGACAGAATTTTCCAGTAAAATAAACAGTACTGACATTTAAACATCATCATTGAAGTTAGGGGTGAATAACTAAAAGAGCAGAAGGATACTGGCTGTAAGTTTGCCATTTAATAAAACAGCAGCATTTTGTGCTTTAAGTCTCCTGGCCAGCAAGAATATGTAATCCACTGCTTGGATAAAATGCTGCAAACTGTCAGCATGTGCAATGGACCTTTTAAAAATGAACTGCACCTAATAGTTATTGATTGAAAATCTTACTTTAATGGGCTTTTTTAATGTATCTGTTGCCCCAAATACTGGGTGGCTGATCTATTTTATCAGAAAACTAGTTCTCTGTTCACTTCAGGGTGAATTCCTGGCAATGGGAAGGGAGGGGAGAGGCAGCAGAAGTTCTTTCCTGGCTCCTAGAGACCTGGGATGCATGATCGGTCTTGTCCCAGTGCAGCACAGCCCTTGCACAACCACACAGCTACGACAGCCAAGCTCCTGCTATGAAGAACAGTTATTTCAAACATAGGCTACTTTACAGATTGATAGCTCCAGACAAAAGCTGGATCAAGCAGAACAACCTCAAAATCAGCAGCCCTTCTCACTATGGTTTTGCTGAAAGTGCTCTGCTCGTTTCTGGTTTGAAGGGTAAAATCCTCTGTTATGAAGGCCAAGGCGGGGAGCCTTCTGCAGCCCCCTTTGGAAAAGCCTCCTGCTGACTCCAGTGGCAACTGGATCAGTAAAGTTTTTAGCCACAGAAAAGTCAGATCATTCATGCTGGCTTATGAGATGTCAGGTCTTATTCTTGCTATCAGCAATTTGGCTTACAGCTGCCTCCAAAATACTACTTTGAATATTTTATGTAGACAAGCAACAAAAAAATCTGACGGAATGGAAGCAGAATACACGTTTTTAATGAGCCAAATACAACATCTGACGCAGAGCAATGGAAATGATAGAAACTGAATTGCCGAACATGCGGTGTATCGTATTCCAAATGACGAGCATCTCTGAATGAGTCAGTTGTTTTGTAAATAATAATACAACCCCTTTATTTCAACATCAGAGCTGTGAGCAACTCAGTACCTCTGCATTTTCTCTGTTATATCCTAAGTTTATACTACTGCAGAATGGAGACAATACAACTAGTTCCTATGCAAATATATTCTATTAGGAAAAATCACAAGGCAAGAATTAAATGCAAGTTAACAGGCTGTTTCCAAGCTTGATGTCCAAAGCATCCAGCCTACTGGCTCTTGTCTATCCTAATGGAAATTAATTTTTAAATATTTATTTTCACATTCCAAGTTGGAGCACAAAAACCCTGTCCTAGACCTTGGTTCCAAAATCTCAGCTGCTTCACAGCCATGGTCGGATGGTAGGTTTTATCATTTCTGCAGGCTGGTGCCTTCACTCTGTCCCACACAGCTACCAGATAAGCAGGTCAAGACAGACTCCTCTGTCTCCAACGTAGACAGCTTTGGTGGCAAGCAGGCAAGGCCTTATCTCTACAGGCTTTTCATAGTGATAACCTTCACTGCCAAAAGCCTCTACAGTAGGCACACCAGCCTCTGGCCCAAAAGCCGCCTTGGCGAGCTGCATGCTGCAGCCGAATGGCTGCATCCCAGAAGTGCCATTGCAGCGCAGTGTCCCCATGGTCCCAACCCTCTGCTGTCTCCCTAGCCAAGTCTTCCCATTTCTATTTCTTCTCACCATCTTCCCCCTTTTATCTTGCTCAGCTTCTCACTCTTACTCTCAGGGTTCCCTCCAGCACCGCCCCATTCACACTCCTGCCCTCCTTGCACACACCGGCATTCCGCAGCCCTGCTTTGCACCCTGCTTTTGCGTTGAACCGAATCCTTAACACCATCACCATGACCTTCCTTCAGTCAAACCCTTCTGTGCATTGGCTCCAGGCTGGAATGAAGGACCTTGTCTGAGTCTTTCTTCACATGTTTTTAGAGTTGGTTCAAAAGTGGAATGCTTTTTCCAATGTGCTACCCTAACAACTCAGATCCAATTACCCTTCATTTAGTTTTCTGAAGACAAAGGCTTTCATCAAAGATTTTTACAGACTGCCATCATTCATGTTTCTTCAGTATAGGGATGAAAGGAAATGAGAAATTCAGACTTCGCTTGGCCCTAAATTTTAGTGGCTCAGATAAAAATGAAGCTTAGCCATCTCCTAATTTTTCTTTTTTTTTAACAAAACTAATTTTTCTGGTTCAATTTTTAGAATTGTACTCCTATCTTTATCTTTGCTCTTATCATTTAGAAAAGATGGACTATAAGCCAGATCAGATATGAATACCTTTATGACTGCTGGTAAAAAAAAACCACAGGGTTTTCTCCTGTTACTTCTAATATTTTTGACAGAAATAAAGCATCACACAGACCCTTTGTGAAAAAAATTTGTAGCTGAAGCTTCACTAACATATGGGGATAATACAGACCAAATCCTATTTTTTAATTTTTTTTTATTTAAAATAAACCTGATCAATCTTTATCATCGTCCAACAAAAGCCAAATAAACATATACACTTCAAAATTTAAATATTAAGAATTCAGCAGTAGAAGTGAAAAATATTGTTTAGATCTATCTTCAGGTCTACTTTGTAAAGAATAACAGGACAACCTGCAAAAATTTCCTATGAAGTGTGTGAGATGACCTTCTCATCACACAAAAGCTGTCATAAAGCAATAGGTAACAGCCATCACTTCCTTACAGACTCATTAGAACTTAAATCCTGGAAACTGTTTCTAGTGCCTCTTTATTTGTTAGAGGGTCCCTAGCTTATGAAAGAAGGATGTTAATTCATAAATCCACTACTTAGAGTCAAAAGAAAAAATATAGATTCATCCTTGACTGATTTGATAAAAATCTATCCTTACAGCTAAGAATTTCTAAATGGAAGTAATTAATCCAAACAGAATTACAAAATTGCATGCACAAACCACAATTTGCTAGTATTCTTGTAAGTTTGGGTCCTCCACCTCTACCTAAAATTTCTTTTACAATGCCATTGCACATCTCTAAGCCCTAAGCAGTATCATTAGCATGACAAAGACAGATTATAAGCTTGAACCATTTTGGAGGAAAACGCTGCTCTCTAACAGGACAAGTGGCAACACATCATTAACCAAAATTGCTCAGCACTAGCTATAATTTCAAGGAAGTAGTACATGAGGCCCTTGCAAAAGAAACAGACCACTCGTTCTAAGCAGAGTCTTGCACTCTTTAGTGGTTGTAGTAAGCCTTTCCCACACAAAAGAGGCTCTTCTCGATGGGATTTAGCAAGTCAACAGAAACCTACCAAGGGGCAACTCCTAACTGCGACAGACTGGTCACTCGGGAAGTCTTACAGACCACCAAATTATGGGCTTCAGAGTCTGCAAAGCTCTGCACCTCAGAGACCAGACCCTTAGCTACATGGCATAAGGATTTTCAGCACATGCACATGCATGCATGCACACACATGCAAATTTGTCCATTATTCTTGGAGCAAAAGCTTTGCACTCCTCTACCAAGTAGATTAGCTTCTCTCTTATTCTGAGAGACAAGTAAGAAGTGTTAACCTTAAGGGAAGATCAGGGTTTAGATACAAAATGCACAAGCTCAAAACTTTTAAGACTTGTCTAAAACCAACAGCAGTCTTTTTGGTTACAGCATTCTTTGGAAGACAAATGTTCCTTGGAAGGAGAGAGAAGACTTATGTGTATGAAGCATAAACTATCTGCACCTACTAGCTTGGGGATTAAGAAGAACCACGCCAGTTCGGTAAGTATGAATTCCTATCATCTTACGGTTTCTCGGGCATTTTTTGTGGCTCTACTCATCCAGACTGTGAGGTGAGCTCCCCTACACTGCACATGGAAAAGGAGGGATACTCCCATTTTTAAGGAACAGCGTCCAGCTGCCAGGTAACTTAGGATCTATCCCTGATATTTCTACAGACTTGCTTTATGGCCTTGGGCAAGTCACCTGATTTCTTAGTGTAATTTCTGATAAATCCTTTAAAGTGCTTTGTGTACATTTTTCATACACCTATTTCAATAGCATCAATATGCGTGCAATGAGAATCCCATCATTTTGTTGGGTGCCTACACCATTAATCCTTATTTGCTGTCTATGAAATGTGCAGTTTTTCCACAGTCCTAAGCGTTTGCAACTCCTCCTGACCCCAGCTCAGCACTTCCAAAATAGGCTTTACACACAATTAGAAAATTCTGACATCACGCTAGAAGTTCAAAAGCAATGTGAAAGGCTAATTAGCACTTTAGAAGTGACTTCAAAGCTTGTGTGTCATAGAAAGCCAGGACAACAAAGGGCTGGTTTTCACCAAATTATGCTAAGAGTCAAAAGCAAAACAGAATCAGCATAGCAGGGAAGAAAGAGCTAAAGTGCTGCTCCCAAGACCTGAGCTAGTTAGGCTGCATAGCACTGAACTGCACCAAACATTGGCGTGAGCACTAGGTCAAAATAAAAATTCATCTTGTTTAGTAATTCATTTTGAGCAATGTTAGTGACAGATACTTAAAAAAACAGGGCAAATACAGCGTGATCTTCTCTCTTGCTTTAGGCTAGCCTGGGGTCTCTAAACACAGGGAGATAGCCTTCAGGGCTCCTAACTGCCTGAAACACTTTTGTAAACCTGAATTTGAGTCATGAATAACTCAACTGATTCTGAAAATCTTAGAAGCTTTGGGCAGCCTTTGCAGGATACATTTTCTAGGTATCCTTAATGAAGGTACCAAAATGAGAAGTACAGGCATAGCAGTATAGTAAGAGCTGACACAGCTGGAGATCATCCTTGCAGGGTGGCAAAGGCTACTAAAAAGGCACCAGTTAAGGGTGAGCTCATTTAAAAAAAAAAAAAAAAAAGGAAAAAAAAATGACAAACTGAGAGTTTTTCCAAGCGTTGTTTACTTGTTATATCTGGAAAACATTGGCTTTTTTTTTGTTCCAAAATAAAGTTCAGCTGTAGGGGTGGTTTGTCTGATGGTTAGAAGTCTTTTAATTTTCCAAATTTTTTTTTTTTCCTCAGCACTGTATATTATAAATCCAAGACAGAGAAAATTGTGTATGATTAACTCTTATTGCAAAAACAAAAGCCTTTTCCATTTAAAGGTGTAACAATTGAATTCAATAAGGAAATAACAGTGTTAAGAAAATAACCTTTTTTTAAAAATCTTGTGGAAAACCTGCTATTTAAAATACAACGGTGGAAGAAAAATAAGACGGTAAAGACTGAAGAGATATGAAAAGGGCTATCAGACTTGTCCAGCACAATATGTACTTTCATATGAAGGCATCTTTAAATAAACATTTTCCATTTTTGGCTTGCATGTACAAAGCTTAAAAACAATTTACGATTTTTTTTGAATCATAAATGGATTTTTGAATGGAGCATGACCAATCTATAATGGTAAGACTGCTAAGTTTATTTCTAAAGACAGCATGTCTGGGTACGCTGAGTTCCACACTGAGGTCTCCTGTACTGATTAGATCACTCTGCAGTAATGTAGTTTTCTTCGTTATCTGCATTCAGTGGCCAAAATTTTGTCCTTATTTGTATTTTGAGTTAAGTAAATCTTCTAAGTTTTAAGCTTGCAGCTATGGAATTTCCAGTATCAATTTGTTAAAATATGTATGCTACAGGTCTTCTTACTCCTGTATCTTTCATTTACTAAAACCACACTGTCTTTCTGACCAGAAGAGTACATGGTTTTAAATTCCAACACCACATTTTTCAAAAGATGTTGGGGAGAAAGTATAAATAACTTCTTTTTCCTTAACATTTATTCACAGAAGTTGATAGCAATGTGTTTATTCACCATGTATTACTGTGATTTAATAGTATTTTGCAATAAAAAAGGAATCCAGTAAGAATTTACTTAATCTTTTCAGTTTGAAAATGTTCTGTTTTAATTAAGAACTTGTTAGCATTTTAAAGAAGAGATTTTGGTACAACTTTAGCTCTCTCCTCAAAGTCTACATGAACTGTTTTGCAGGAAGTGATCTGCTGGGCCTTAGTTCGATGTCCCTTTTTCCACTTAGAAATAAGGCCTGTTATTTCAGAGAAATAACCAGGTTTGCTTCAGTGTTTACCAGCCATCTCTAAGTACATTCAGTGATAGTTTTGCCATAAAGCATTAGTAAGGATAGGTTTATTCTACGTAGTTATCATGTGCAACTGACACTGAGGCACTGGAGGCTCCCCAGATGCCAAAGCGGGGCAGGCTGTGTCTTCTGTTCCTGAAGTAATCTGTGTGTTGGAGGACACATCGCCAGACATGATTTTTATTGAAATGGTCAAAGCCTCAGATTTTTTTTTTTGGCCAGTTGTGAGAAAGCCAACCCGTTCCCTGGAGGGGATTTAGGGAGTGAACATCAGAGGATAAAGACAGTGGTATTATCCTCACCTGCCCAGGGCAGCAGGCACATCAAAGTCTGGGCACAGCCAGTTACTTCTGACTAAGAAAACTGCATATTTGCTTCACACACAGTCTATACATGGAGGCTTTAATCAAAACTGCCGTGTAGGTACAGTCTGAGAGGGAGCATCTATTGAAAAATGTTTGTACCTATGAAATAAGAGCTTTCATTCAAAGCAGGCTCTTGCCGTTTTCTGCAGATTAAATTATCTCAAAATCAATCACAAACCTTCTTGACCCTTTGCTTCCCACAGATGATGAAATTTTGTAGGACTTCAGTGAGCATATACAGCTAATCCGCTTTCAAAAGTTGTGGTACTACCCTGGGAATTATGAGAGACGTCTAGCCCATATGGTTCCTAAAACATTTAGGATAGATTATGAATAATATTTCCTGGTAGTTAGTTGAAATACATCAGCCATCATTACAATTTGTTGAAACAGAAAACAGATGAAAGCTCCCTGCTTCAAAACTATGAAATCAATTTATCTGAAAATTACCTATCTTGTTGAGGAAAAGCAAGAAGGAAAAAATTTGGTACAGTCCTAATTATCATCAATCAAATGGAGACATCTTTCAGTCTTTACTGTAGTCTAAATAGCGAAGACATGGATAAACATAGCTGCGAAGCACTCTCTACTTTATCATAACTATAGATATTATGTAAATATGAAATATTGCATTTCACATGTTACTTTCTACGTGTTACGAGAAACACAATAGGATGCAATATTGAAATGTACAGAGATCACTGTACATGGAAGGTACTTATCTCCTCTATAGAAAGCACAAGATAACAGGTACTCTGCCTGCTCAAATCAGTGTGTTTGTTTTGCAAAAGTACATAAAAAGAACAGAATCACTTGCCCTTCAAGTTGAACCGAAAAACACATAGTAATCCGGCTGCATGGGCGAGAGCTGTGGAGCAACTCTGTGTTGGGTGACATTCATTTTGTCTACAGTCACCTAAAGTGTCGTTCTCCAGTCTAACAGGCTTGCCTAGGTTTCCTTCACAGTTACTGAAAAGGGATATGGACCTCCAAAGGCCTGTTCTGTCTATGTATCTCAAGAGGAACTAATGAGCTTACAGAATTGGCTTTGTGTACTGGCAACAAAGGGAACCTAAGATGATCTGCATAGGCTAAAAACCTAACTTTCAATTAATTCCTGCTTGTTGTGCCTTCATCTCTACAATTCCGTTGCCACTTGGTTCTTCCAGAACTGCAGGGCACACACATCCTCCAGGAGTACTTAAAGCCTACCAGGCATCGGTTTATGCATTGTCAGTGCATTCAGGCACACTCTGCACAGGACAAGCATGGTATAAAAAGACATCCCAGCTCTGATATCTGCATAGAATGGTTTTCAGAGGCTTTGGACCCTGTGCCACTCCTGCAGCAAGAGAGAGACTCCCATTGGCTTCATGTGTTGGAGAACGAGCCTGGATGAGAAGGAAAGCCTGAGATTTGTCCTATCGCCTAACGAGGGGAAACATCTGGCCTATAAAAGTATGCATTGAATTTTTATAACTACTTTATTAAATTTACTCTAAAGTATTAGGATTATAAGGATACTTGAAAAAAACTTATTCATCTGCCCATCACTATCCTTCTAAGTGTATTAGCTCACATTCTGAGGCCTGGAGGAGTGTATATGCTTTAGGGAAGGTTGAAAGTTTGAAAAACATCAAAGTGACAGAATCCTTTTCTTTTGCAGAGAAACACTATTGATTCTGTAAGGGGGAAAACCACAAAACATTAACATGAGCCATCAGTGGTATAAAAACTGCTTTTGAAAGTTCAAAATCAGAAAGTGATTATTCAGACATCATCTTTAAATGAGATCTTAATGTATCCCAAAACAGATGGTTCACAGTTAATGTTTCCTGTACCTAAAATAATTTATTCAGTATCACAAAACAACAACTTTCAACAGCTGCTGAAAACAAATACTAATTATAGCAGGAAGATATAACCATTCACTGTGCCCCAAAATCATTAATAAGTTAACATGCACATTCAGAGATGACAGCAACAGTCACAATAAATGGTACCCTGGTTTGTATATGTGTTTTCAAACTAAACACACTTCACCATCTGTGGTTAATTATTCTGGGATCATTGCCATTATTTTATTCAAGATTTGCAATCTGGTTTTAATAAACAAATGAGGTGTTAGAAAAATCCTTATGTGAATAGGAAGAATGCATCACCACTGTTTATACAGCAATCCCGATATTCTATCAGCTGCCATTCCTCTTCTCAGAAGACATCAGAGATATCTACTAGCATACCATGTGCTTAATTACCTTACTAACCCTTCTCTAGAGAACCATGCATGCTCATGCAACTAAATCCTTACGCTCCCCACTTCAGCCTTCCTAGACAGACTGCTCTGGCTGAAGTCCTCCATACTGGATGTCTGTTTCAGACAATCTTTCTGGAATTTTTCAGCAAAAACCATTACATTTGTTTGAGAAGTCAATCAGGAAAAAGGAAATCACTTGCAATCTGTGAATCCTCCTTAGGACACACCTGGGATCAGAGGCAAATATGACAAGGGGACAAGGAAGGGAGGATCAACCTTAGTCATTAAAAATGTCTTTGCAATTCCCGTAAAATCTCTGTCCAGATCAGGGCAACTTACACACCAGAGGCTTGCTGCACATGCTTCGGCTGCTCAGAGCTCCAGCTGGTGCCCCAGGAGCAGCTGAGCCACTCTGCAGCCTTCGACAACAGGGCATTGCCTGGGCTGGCCCGTGAATCGGGCTCTTATGCATTGGTTTGGTGAGAGTGGGCGCTGAGCACCACACATCGGAGTCACCAAGGGACCACCTTGCTGATCCCCGCATGGCCTGGAAGAAGCAGTGTTTGGACCAGCTGGCAGGAGAGGTAAGAGCTCCATCAGACGAGAGGCAGGAGCCCTGACCAGGACAGGGACTCTGCCTTGCTTTGCCAGGACTCTTGCCTGGCTTGCTTGTTACGCACCTCCAAAAGCAATGTAAATAAGGCTGTTTCTAGAAAAAGGAGCCTCATCGGCTCTGCAGCTTCAGTGAGGCTTCAGTGCAGCTCAGCTCCCAGTACTGGAGAAGGCAGAGTGCCTAGGCAAGAAGCAGGTTACGTCGTCTTGTAATTAGAGATGATGATGTAATGCGTATGCTAAATAAGGCTGCTCAAAACACTGCCTTTTTGGAATTCCTTATGTTACAAATACTCAACCTTGCAACCCTACTATCTCCTTTCTAGGTAGTTTTTGTGTCAGTGCACTATTAGGTATAAATAAGACAGAAAATCTGTCAATCCATGAATATTTAAGCAGTAATGGCTGAGGTCAATGGCATTCCCTGGAGAATGGGTGACTGGATAAGAGAGTTGGTGGCCCAAGGAGAAGCTGTGAACTATTAGCAAAGCATTAATTACCTGAGAAATACCATGGGACAAGGTTGTCATTTCTCTAGCAGAGATGCCTGTGAACTTTACCTTTGGGGGTTTGGTTTTAACCTGCAAAGCATGGACACAGGAGAACAAGTCCAGCTCCTAAGCTTGGTGCTATGAGAGAGCACAGAGGCCTTCACTATTAAGCAGAGGGGATTAGCCCTTCTTGTTTGAAAATGATTGGCATGTCATTCGGTCAGATCAACTCTGAGCAGAATTGAACATCCCCACAGAAGCAGCATTTTGAAAACTTTTTCTCTGGCTGGCTTAAGTTGGTATAATCCCCTGAATCTATTAAATTAATACCAGCTGTGAGACATTTTTCACTGTGTTCTGCGCTCTACTTGCTCTTTTTATGCCTGAGTCTAAACATTGTACCAGCTAGAGCATTGCTTACATCAAATATTTTTGCTTTGTACCTTAATTTAGTCTGAGGTAAAAGATGTCAAATCAGTATCTTGTTTGACGTCATGGGGTAGATTTGTATCATCTGATGGGGAAAATAAAAGTCCTTTTTTCTCAAGTTAGCAGTGGAGAGCAATTAAACCAAATTCTTGGATTGTCTAAATGACTCATTATTGTAATAATAATAAATGCAACATATGTGCTAGACCAAGAAGGAAATATATTCTTTAGTGTGCTCAAAATGATCCCATCTGGACCAGTATGCTGTAATAACACCTCCTAGAAAGTCAGGACTAGAAATTTATTTATGCACACAGGCATACACACACATACACACACAGAGCAAACAGTTGTTATGCTATCATTTCTAGACTTCTAGCAGTTCTATACACAACCATGATTTAGAACAAAATAAAAATAAGCAAATAACAAAAAAAATTTTTAAAGGGTGAAGAAGATGGATGGAAAGGGTACACAGTCCCCAAGAACTTTTGCAAATGTGGTCCTTGGGGGTGAAGCCTGGATGCTGCCAATGTCAACGGGAGCTTTACCTTTGCAGGTAAAGACTTCAGGTGGAGGTCGTGCATGCCAGGGGAGGCATGTAACACACTCCCACCTCCCACCCTCCTACATGGGCACAGAGCCCACTTTTTTACCAAAATGAAGCACCACGACGTAGGTCTTACATTCTGTGGATAAAAACAACAATATATCTTTAGCCTTGAATAAGAGGAAACAGAGCAATCTTATCCAAGACTCTGGCAGCCCTTAATTATCTCATAGACCCCCACGCAATGTTATGACACCAGCCTAGTGCTGTGACAAGGGCTTTCTGCAGCAGGCACCAACAACCTTGCTTTGTTTGTGTACTGCTGCAAGGAAGGGTTGCGACCTTCCCTGGCTTGTATCACCACGGAATATTGCTGCTCAAAATGAAAGCTTTGTATGAGCCCTGGTGCTCTCAGCAGGTAGCATGC
The DNA here is from genome assembly GCF_000690535.1 of Cariama cristata. NCBI lineage: Eukaryota > Metazoa > Chordata > Aves > Cariamiformes > Cariamidae > Cariama > Cariama cristata. Next base: position 23,565 of record NW_009633051.1, on the reverse strand, counting down.
TGAGTCGCCAGGCCTGGCTATGTTTTATCCAAGCAGCAGAAGGAGCATTCCCATAGCAACCTTATGTTCTGTTCATGTTACACGCAGAAGAAACCTCATGCAGCTTCAGTGATGAGTTGTGTTCTGCTACTGCAATATCAGGTAATTTTTTCAATCAAGAATGCACAGACTTTCCTGCAAATTTGATCATACCTAAATGAAAAAAGAAGAAGAAATTTTAGCTCACATCCTGTAAGACTGATGTAAAGTCTAAATTCTTTCAGAGGGAGGTGCAAAACCACACATTTTCTGTGTAATTTCACCATACACCAGAGCAACTCATAGAGTTACACTGAAGGGAAATATTTACATACTCCAAAGGCTGAATAAGTGTATTACTCAAGGCTGAACTTCTACAAATCAGCATGAGACATGACCAAATACTGAACTCTGCGAAACTATTAACGGACCAAGTTAACGCGTAGTAAAGCAGTTTACTCGGCAAGAGTCAGCATACATCCAAACATGCACGGGCACATACAAAATAATGAGTTATGTACCAATAATTTCACAGTTAGTCAAAGAGGCTGGCAAGAAAGAGAAAAGACTGAAGAGGAAGCAATGTTTTAGGAGTAAAGAAGCACAGTGATGATGTGAAAACTTTTGAGGATTAAGAGGAGTGTGACTTCCTAACGGAAATTAAACACTTGGCTACATTCAGCTACATAAGTCAGAACAGCTCTTACACCACAAGGATGAATAGATAAGACCTAAAACTAATTGAAATCAGAAGTAAAATGTTGAGTAAGGAAAATGCTAATACAGCGGGCAAAGGGAAGATGGGAGTAAGGGTATGAAAATGAAAATTACTTCAAATAAAACAGAAGCAGAACTGAAAGATTTTGTGCATTCTTGATTAAAGCAACCAAACTCCATCTCAAAACTTCTAAGGCTCTCCTCTATGAAATCTCAGCTTCGGTAGCAAGTATTTTCCATAAATTTCTCTAATTAGTGGAAGTACAATATGAGTAGGTAATAGGAAATTAACATCCATGTTCAAAGTAAAGGGAGATGAAGTGGACTAGGCAAAATGACCTATGTTAGCCAAACCTCAATGACATTTAAGGTTTTAGAGCAAATTAGGAAAGGTAGCCTAATGAAAAACACGGTAAAATAGAAACTGCAGAACACAACTGTATCAAAGGCAAAGCCAGGCCAAAGTATTATTTTTCCTTAGGAAGAAAAAAAGCAAGAAAAGGAAATGAATTTTGATGAACACCAGCTAGCAACTTGTGGAAGATACTTGCTCAATTGGAGAAGTGATTATTGCAAGAATTGTTAAGAAGGCATACAGGTAGCTACAGGAGAGCAGACAGTAAGCTGTCCTGTAAGGAGAACTGTCACTCTGGAGGGACAGTCCCCTCACATTTGTCTTAGGGCACCTGCGTTGTTTCATATTCTCATTAACAGCCTTGGGGTAAAGGATCTACAACTCCATTGGTTAAATCTATCAATATGAACCTGAGGAGTGGGAAGAGAAAAGCAGCAGAATACCCTTCCAGAAGCAGGAGATGTCAGAGCCTGATTAACCAAAGCACCAAGCCTCCCACACCAAAACTGACCCCTCCAGCTCAGCATTTTCTTGACCTCACAGCAATAGGATGCCTTCCTCTTTTGTGAAGCAGGAAAATATCCCAAAGAGGGTTCCCAGTCAAACAGCTGCAATCAAGAAGAATAGGAGTACATTAACCAAACATGGGAAGAGAGGGGTAGACTTGGAAAGCATCAGCACACTTTTGCAAAGGCAAGTCTTTCTCCGTAAATATCTGGCAGATAATCTCTCCACATTTCTAACATTTTCAGCAAGGTCATCCACCAAGGATTCTAAGGGAACTCAGAGCTGTAGTGTCAGAGGCAAACATTCAGCTTATGCCATGGAGGGAGGTGACAGGCAGCATTCTTCAAGGGTCTGCGCTGGGACTTGTGGTGCTCAACAAATTCAGAGTGATCTGGAAACAGCAATGTGGTGACAAAATTTGCTGATGTTTATTTATTCAGGGTAGTTGAAAAGGGCAGTCTTGAACAATTTCAGAAGGACTTCATGAGACTGGATGACTGGATAGTAATACACAGATGAAATTCAGGGCAGATAATCATAAAGTCAGCCCCAAAGGAAAAAAAAAAAAAGAAAAAAAAAAATCCTGATTTCAGATGTCAGATGATGGTTTCCAAGCTGACCATCAGCACTCAAGAGCAAAATTTTGAGGTTATGATGAATAGTTTCATAAATACATCAGCTTAGTTCTCAGTAGCAGTCAAAAGAGCAAAATTAATACTAAGAATTATTGGAAAAGGAATAGAGAATAAAACCAAGAACATCATTATGTCCCTGTGCAAATCCAGGGTTTATCCACAAATTGAATACTATGTGCTGTTCCACTACTCTCATCTTCAGCAAGACATAATAGAATAAGGAAGGGTTCAGAGAAGGGACAACAAAGATGCTCAAAGGTGTGGATAGTTTCCCACTGAGAAACAAAAGCTTTATTGGTTGCTGCTCCAGACTGCCCAGTCTGAAAAAGAAACAACTGAGGAAGAAAAATATGGAGGTCCACAAAAGCATGACACCCCACAGGGACAGAGGCACAGCATCTGGCAGGCAGCTCAGAAAAGGCAGTGGGGGCTGGCTGCCCAGGCAGAGCACTGCAGCATCAATCATAGAAGGAGTAATTTGGTGAACTAAGGTCTGCAGGGAGAGATAATGTCTCATTAAATCAAACACTATAGTTGGGGAAGAGATGTCAAATTTCTGGGCATTTCAGGTTATTTGGCATCTACCAGACTATACATCTGGCAAGAAAATATCTCTTTCAAGGCCGATATTGAAATGTCTTAAACCTTTTCATTTTCCTAATGACTTGATTGTTGTTTTGTTCACAAAGCACAATACAGGTCAGTTGTTGTACTGTCCTCGTGGTGTCCATGTGCTGGCTGAAGCCCAGACGATTTAGCTGGGAACGGGAACACTGAGAAAGATCCCTCTGCGTACAGAGCATCAGTTCTTTAGGACAGCTTCCTATCCCATCCCCACACTGATTTCTGTCTTTTCGCTGTGTTGGAATGTCACTCCATACACCACAAAACACGGAATCACAGAAAGAAAATTCCTGCAGTTACTAAGAGACAAAGACATAAATGTACCTTTGTAGTACAGTTTATCCTTTTGTCCGCTCTCAAAAAAGAGTGAAAACCATCTACTGAACCACTTTTACATACCTCATGCAAATGCGGAAGCTACCTAATCCCACGAGTTCGGGGGCCTTATCCAAAAATACAGCTCCAGATATATAGAAGCTGCAAAAGTGCTGGTCCTTCAAATTGAAATTCACTTCACTTTTAACTGCATGCTGTTATTTTTCCTAAGGCACAACATACACGTACAAAGGATCCCAGTGCACACCCTTCTCCAGCTCATTGCATAAGGAACTGGAGCCTATGACTCAACGTTTTATACCTGTACAGTACCTAGATTAGCATGAACACTGGTCAGTGCAGGAAAACCTTAGACACTTCTCATTGAGTCTAAGTTCATCACTTCGAGATTTTTTAAATTAGAAAAACAAACAAACAAAGAAACAGGAAGATTGCCTACCACTGTAACAGAAGTGCTTAATATGGTAAAGACAGCAGAGCAGCCGTACGTTCTCTTTTTCTTGTGGGCAAGATATGCATGTAAGTGATATTATTCAGCAGTGTCTGTGCATCTGTTCATGCCACCGTGTTATGGGCTGATAAGGAAGCAATGCAGCAATCCATAAGAAAGTACTGTAGCTCAGCTCTCATCCAAGCCGTATGCTGTGACAGTATCTTCTTTGATTTACAGTCCAGCACATTCAATTCTTACTACACGCAGTCTGGAAGGACTCTGCATTTTCTCCCTTCTCTGCAGCAGTCCAGTGGAACAAGGGATTTTTATCTTGCCATCTCTCCCCCAGCCCTCCCAGAAGAGAAATCTTTAACAGAATGACAGAGTACCTGTTAAATACAAGGCTTCAAAATAGGAGTTACTTGTTCTCAAGCTTATTATTCCATTACTGGAAATTAAATATATTTGCCACCTGATAACCTCAATGACCTATAGAGCATGACAGTAGAGTTCTGCCCATATTGGCATCACCTGTGATCGCCCTGGAAGGCTTTTTCAGAAACAGCAGCAGCATGACAAGGAAACAAGAATGCCCTGATAGAATTAGTGGAATTGCCAGAATGTGCACCGGGGACAGTGCTGCAGAATTAATCTCAGTCTGGAAATTATCTGTGACCCAAATGCCTTTTATAGATCACCAATGCTAATGACTTTTTGCCTAATGGCACATTAAAAGCAGTTTTCCATCATTTTTAATTAATTGTTGAAAGCAAATAAACATCCAAATGTCTGATAGCATAGCCTCAATTCTGTAAACTGAGGTATGCATTTAATTTTACTCGAATGAGTACCTCTTTTAACTTCATACGTACAAAAAGCCCAGGAAACCAGCTACATTCATTTGCACTTGCACAATCAGAACCAAGGATCATCACCAAGCTTTTCTTCTCACAGAGAAAAGTATGTCCTTTCTTTTCGTTCCAGAGCGCTTGTGGTGGAGACTAGTTAAACTCTTTGTTGAGAAGTCAGGATGGCGGAGCTGGAGATAGGAAGGAACGCGTGGAAAGAAGGAGAAAAAGAATAAAGTAAACATTTCACAACAATATCCAAGGAAAGTTACCACAAGACATGCCAGCACTGCCAGATGGATTGGGTGAATATGAATTTCAACAGATTTTCCTCAGAAACGTGGTCCTAGCTTGAAAAGCAACTCCATAAAAGTTAATTGTTTACGGTTTGGGTTTATTGCATCTCAGTAGCTTCAACCTAGATATGCTCTGTTTAATAGAAAGACCACAAAGCAAACAAAATCCCTTTCTTAACTAAAAATTACTTCCCAGGAGTCATTAGGATGACACAAGATACAAATGTATCATATCCTGCCTTAGAACTATTCCTGAAGTTTTACTACTTTTCTTGCTTTCACATGCTAATTTGAAATTTAGTGTTAGTCTACAAGGTTAGGCAGCTGCTGTGCACAATTACAGGAACGATTACACATCAGCAAGGTGCAGTGATTTTTATGCATATTATATACAAGCAGCTGCACAGCACTTTTCCAAGACATGTGAAACTTCAGGCAGGTAAAGAGTGCATTGCAGTTAAACAGAAATCAATCATTATATATAGGGATTTAGAAACTACATGCCTGGTCAGGGCTTCCTGGGACTGCAGCCCAGCAGATGAAAGTATATACACAAAAGTATTACCTGAACAAGAATCAACCACAGTAAGTTTCTGAGAGCAAATATTTACTAGCAGCATCTGAAGAGCTGATGTGTGCTTCAGACGTGCAAGCCTTTATTCTGGGTTCTTACCACTAATTAAATACGTCAAAACTGGGTCCTTTCAGAGGAACAAATATAAACATAGGCTTATAAAAGAAGCCACAGGCCTCTTGCTTTAGATCTTATTAATGAAAAGGAATAGTTTGGCGGCCTGGCAAGGTATTTCACGAAAATACCCAATGCAAGTTTAATATTGGGCTGCATACGGTTATTGGCCTCTGCTCAGTCGAAACTTCTTTTGCTACCAGTCATTATGTGAAAGCAACATTGGCAACACCAAAGTCCTCAGATATCCCTGAATACAGTCTCCTGCCGGTGCAGCTCAGGCTGCAAGCAGAGCATAGCAGTCTCACGGGTCCCTCTGCCCCTTCCAGGAGGAGTTCATTAGCCAAGCATCAGGGCCAACTCTTTTTTACCTACCATCTGCGCTGGACAACAGGCTCCCCACAACACAGTGTTTTCCATCTCTACTCCACATTTCCATTCTGTTTCTCTCTTCCACTGACAAAAGAGATAAGCAGTCATTCACTGTGAAACGGTCAAGGCAGCCAAGCATGCCAACGTGCAGAGGAAAACAGAGGAGCTCCTCACAATTTCAGCACAGAATTACAGTCCCTGGACCTCTGCCTGAGCAGTGCTCGTCCAGCTCATGCTCAAACTGCATGAGAAAACTATTAATAAGGCTGAAAATTCAGTACGTGCAAGGTAGAGATCACCAGCATTAGAGTTCATTTGCAATGTAGGTGGGACACAAATGTTTTTTCCTATCCAAGACAAGTGTTTTGAAATTGCTTCTCAGCTTGATTTCAGGTAAAGAGCTGACATTCTGAAAATTACTATTGCCTTAGTAATTGTTTTCTTTAATATTTTCAGAACGCTTTGTTCTGATTTTGCCATTTTCATTTTATTAATTCTTTCGTATAAGCTAAATCTTTAGGGTGAAAACTTGTCTTCTACAAAAAAAAAATTTGGCTTTAAATGAAAAGAAAAAAATGGACAATTCTGAACAATTTTGAAGTTTTTACCCAGAACTATCTGATTGGATGGCACTGTTAAACCAGCTCTCTCCCTACAAACTTTTTTGCTTGATGAGCATTTCCAATTCTTCTTATGGAGGACATACCCTCATGTCCTATTTGCTGCCCACTATTCAAACTGCGCTCAGTAACATAATTGTTACTCTCCTGCTGAGATTTGCTGTGGCGTTCCTCATTCACACTGCCCCTTCCCAGGCTCCCCAGGAGTATCCCAGACCCCGTTGCCTGACCTTGCCCATCTGTGATCCCCTCTTCTCCACCACACTCTACATATTCTTGACCCAGTTACATCTTTTCCTTTAGCACCATTTTATAGCCACTGCTTCACTTCTCTCTGCTCATCACAAGGGTATTCTTGTTTCGCAGCCCAGGCTAACCATCACTCACTGGGTTTGCTGTCCCCAGCCACTCGTGTCTCTTCCCATCTGACCTTCCCTGCCTGCAACTCGCAGGCAGCCATGGGCAAACCCTTCTCCACAGTCCACCAACCCCCTTCAAAAACAAATACATACACAAGTCAGCTTGAGACAGACTCCTGACACCCACAATTTCAGCCCATGCAGTTAAAGTATGTCAAAGTAATAAGAAACTAAAAAGCCTTCTAATGGAAAGCATTAAGCAGCCTTAATAAATAATGTATTTTCTTGCTGCTGAAGGAGGAGACAGGCTTTCTACAATACGAACCTGACTTCCCTTCTTAGAGAGCATTTTCCCGTCTTTTACTTCTCTCCCTACACCTGCCTATTGCGCCTCTTCCTACTCCTTTAGTCTCTCTGTTCCTTCCCACATTTTAGGCAAAAGCCAGATCTCATCAAAACAAGTCAAAGCCTGATTGACTGTCTTCTTTTATGGAGAAGGAACTCCTTGTGCAATTGCAAGTGCAAGTTCAAGTGTCCAGGAAGCCACGGCAAGTGATGTCAGCACTTGTATTTATTATTATTTCATGGATTTTAGGAATATAAACTAACTTATATTTCACCTCAGCAAGACAAAGATTTCTTTCTCATTTAAAGTGAGTCTATAAAGCAAATAAACATCAGAGTCAGAAGTTATTGGTGGTACGGACTCCAGAGATGCATTATTTAAAGTAATGAACCAAGGTAGGTCAAGGACTCCATATTTCAAAACCTGTCTACAGGTTCAGCTTTTTTTGGAAATCATGCTGCTGTTGTGGAAAGAGGAATTACTGCAGGGAGGAAACACACGCCAGGCGGGATCAGAGAGGCCTCTTGCACTGCTGTCCATCAACACCGGCATATTCTGAATTCACTGGCTTTGACCAACGGACAGAGATCAGCCTCTCCTGATGCATGGCACAGGCGAGAGAGCATCACTGTCCTCCCACATGGATGTAACATTTCTTTCAAATGACAAGCAGAAATGTGTTGGGAGGAACATGTAAAGAAATTTGTACATTTGCTACCAAGTTGCCTAATGTCCTGTCACAGGGCTTAGGTCGTTTTTAGTACAACCGTTAATGACAGAAGCATCCCAGAAGCAGCACATAGTAACGACGGTGAGTAAGAGTTGCAGCTTACACTGGAGGCACTCAGTTTCCCACAGCTGATGCCGCTCAAGCTACAGCAATGCCTGAAGCAGCTATGAGAGTCCCTTTCTGCCAGGCACCAAAAACCCCAGAGCCAGAGAGCATTCCTGGCAGTCCACAGAGATGGAGACTGGGATGGAGAAACAGAAGCCTGGAGAAGCAGAGCAAAGCCTGCAGGCAGTGGGACACCAGCAGACTTGCAGCCTGTCCGTATCACAAGTCACTCAATGAGCGGTTTACAAGCACCTGCCAAAATGTGATGGTAGCATGCAAGAATTAGGAGAAAGCTCTGCCATCTGGCAAGGGCTCAACCACTGTCAGCCGCCCTTGTCTGGGAGTACAGCAGCACAGGCATCACAGCATGGCTGGTGACCTGGCGTTAGCTAGGAGAGAAGACTGCTCCAGCAGCTTCAAAACTTGCTGTTATGTTCATTAAAAGGTGTCCTTGGGGGTGACAGATAAGAAAAATAACTAGTCTGGGCTATTAGTTGTTATCTGATTTAATTAAAGGTCTGCATAGTCATAGTTGTGTGCTGATAAATACGCAGATAACGTTAAGTATCCACAGAAGTTGCTCATTCCCACACCTTTTTTTCCACCTTAGGAGGGTATTAGGAGCACACGTGAACCAAACAGTTCATCATCTCTAAAATGGAAAGAGCCTACTTTGCTTCATCAACTAGGTCAACAATTGCAAAATAAAAGTGTACCAAGGAATTCTGAGGCTGCGATGTATCTACCAAAAATCTGAAACTCAGAAAGAGTCTGTTCACCTGGAATTAGGCTTGAAAAAAATTTCCAGGATACAGTTGTGCAGTAAGGGCCATCTAGTAGTGACAAAAGTTATTGTTGTGAATTTAAGGGGTCAGATATGCTACATTAGGATGAAAATGTAGCTAAGACAGTGTAAGTAGGGTGTTACAAGAAAAATAATCGAGTCTAGAGAGTCAACAGGTGCAAGCTTTAAAGCAGGATCAACACTTTGCATTGAGCCCAGTATGCACCAGTCCAGGGTGAAATAAGAGATGAGGCAAGCAGTATTTACAAAACAAGGTAACCTTTCAGAAAACACTATTTCCAATGCTTCATTTTCACTACTAAGCCTGACAGCTTGCAGGTTAATGTTCTCCTTTACAAAGGATCAGTCTCCAGGAGCACAGGACCTGGACTCGGATCCTGCATCCAGAGGAGAGCCAGTTGCTAGCACTGACTCCTGCACGTCCCCCACCATCCTGCTCCCCATCCCGCCGAGCACAGTACTAGGCTCGGTCACGGATGCTGAGAGGCTCGAGCAGGGCCAAATGGGGTCAAATCATCCCTCGGCACCCCACTAAACTAGGCAACTGATGAGGAAGCTATGGAGAATCAAAGGCTGAATAAAATCTGGCAAATATAGTAGTCTTGATCCCTTCAACTGGCTGACAGCAAGTTCTCGCCTTCGTTTTCTCCCTCTTCACAAACACAATATTTACATTTAAGAAATTGACCTATGCTGTCCTTCTGTCCTTCGCCTTACCACCGCATACTTTTCCTAATCACCGTGTTTGCACAAATTGCAAGGGGCTCCAACTGATTTAGAGGAAAAGCAGAGTATATCAAAATTGTTAAACTGTCTTTGCTTTGTTTAATGTTATTTTAACTACTTCATTGCATAATATTAAAAAGTTGGGGTTTGAGCCCATTAGCTTAAAACAGCAGAGGACAAACAAGCAACAAGTTTTGTCAGGATAAGATGCACGCTAAAGGCCATTTCACTTCCATCAACATGCAATTTCCAAACAACCCGCTATTTGTATGCACTTGGTGTGCTTCTTTCTGACTCAGTCAGTTTCATATCATGTTGATGATTTATGAGATACTACACTTACGGGTCATGCTAACGTGAAAGCACTTGGAACAATCTTAGCTGCAGAGCTACAGCAATAATCTCTTC
>NW_009633051.1:0-13606 GCF_000690535.1 Cariama cristata | reverse complement strand
CATGTAAACAGATTGTCTGAAAGCCAGACTTTTTACAAGATGGGCTAAGCAAACAGTTAACAGTCACCAGAAAACACAGTTCCACTCTTTTGTTAGAAAAACATCAAGTAAATTTGATTTTTAAATCGAACTTATTATATTAAACTTTTATATATATGTTGTGTATATATATAATTAAATTCTATTAAATCAAACTTATTACAAATCTAACTCCAATTTAATGCACTCAGTGAGCTCACAGAGGGGTCAAGGACATCTGAGACAATTCAAGGGGGGCCAGAGAATGGAGGACCACACAGTCAGCAGGCAACTGCCCCAGAAGTAAAACCCTTTCCTGATAGGAATGACCTGATAGATTGGCTCTGCTGGTGCCATGAAACTTCACCCCAACTTGTATCTTAACCCCTTGTTAGCTGAGATAAAGATGGCCAGTGAATGGATGAAAGATGAGGGGCTTTCTTTTTAACAGCATCATCCGGTCGATGCAGGAGGATGCTTAATCACACAGCACCAGAAGTTGCCAGGCAGAAGGATCAGCACAAAGCTAGGATTTTCCTGAGCAGTATTTAACACAGGTGACTTCACAACAACCACTATCACAAATTAGAGGCATACAGCAATAGGTAAGATGGTTGCTGCCTCTCAGCAAAGTATCATTTTTGAGAAATAATGATGAAGGGACAAAACTAAATGGACAGCAAGTTTTTGAAGGTGTCTCCGATGTGCATGATTACCAGTGTCAGATTGCAAATCCTTATGGGCCTTTGTAACACACTGTTTAAATCAGGCCATTTTCCTGTGATCTGATATAAAAGGCTTGGAGTAAAAACAACAGGAATCTCAGTGGCACAAACTAGCACTGGATGTGCACATGTGTTTAGGAACAGACCTGTCTGGGGAAAAATTACACTATGAATTCTCAAATTAACATAACAGAAACAAGGTCAATTTGTAACTGCAATTGAATTGATCTTCGTAGTTGCATAAGGTGGAACTCTCCTTCCCCAGCTCAACTGTTGCAGAAATTAGGACTTACTGATCAGTCTTTGAGAGGAATCTTTTGACAAGACTTTAAACTTTTCAAATCCAAAACTTTAAAATTATCCTTTTATAGGCATATAAGACTTGACCTTAGCTCTTCATGGCCCAAGTGTGCTTTGCAATTGAACATTATAAGTCACATAAAGAGCCTTTTTGGAACATTATTTTCCTTCTCATGAATAGCAAGACCATCACTTGCTAGCAGGAGTCTACAGAATATACATGTTCACATGAACATGCAAACTTTGATAACTAATGTAGAAAAAAGTCCTAATTTGAGTGAAAACTCTTCAAATTCATTCCTGTCATTCTGCAGAGAGTAAGCAAGCCTCAGCATAGATCATATTTTACAAAGAACCCAATGTGGTTCCTAGAATTCACCTACGTAAAAAAGAAAATCAAAATAAACAGAGCTCCCTCCTCTCACCATCCCAAGAATGATGAGAGAGAAAAAAAGACAAACTGAAGTTTCCTGTCGAGATTTGGTCACTTGTATAAATCTAGTGGAGAAAAGTTCCATTTCTCTGCTCCTGCTCCCACGTTTTCCATCTCCTGATCAAGTGACAACTCTACAGCCAGGATTTCTGGTTGGTTACATCTACTCCTTGATACCTCTAGAGACCAAATAGCTTTCAGTGTGCCTGCTGTAACAACCAAATTGAAGTCCGTAACTAAATAAACACACATGCGAACAGGCAGGACTAGAGAAGGACTCATCAGCACGTGTTGCTGGCTCACATGAGCTGGTCTAACACTGTGCTGCATACTCATTTCAGATTCCTGCTTCCAGTTCCTGCCATCCCTTTCCATTCTATGCTTGGGTTGGAAATTAAAGTCACTTTCCTTTGTAGACAATTTTGCTTCAAGGAGGAAAGTAGCAGGGCAAGAAACAAACTCAAGCATCTTAAAACATTATCTCCAGGGTTACCCAATTTAAATTAAAAAAAAAAAAAAAACAAAAAAAAAAAAAAAACCAAAAAAAACCATAAGCTATTTCAATTCAGGAAAATCATTAATAATTTTTGAATTCTTTGGTTGTCCTGTGGGTTGGGACCTGCAACCAAATTTCCATCTCCTTTCAGTCATCTCCCCTTATGAAAACAGATGTAATATAACACAAGACTGTCCAAAAGGGAGTAAACTGGGAGCAAAAGGCACAGAGCTCCTAGGAGTTACTACAGCTGAATTTGAGAATTCAGTTTTTATAAACACCAACATATCATTGGACCCTTTTACTCTTCACTCCCTAACACATCTCCAAATAACTTTCATCCATAGACTTCACTGGTCTCTCTGCTCTTTATTTGCCTTCATGCTCCACTATAATTTTGCTCTGCAATCATGCTGTCTTTCATACCAAGCAAACTATTTTAAGAACCTCAGACCTTGAAATAGTGACAGGATGTCCAGAGCATAAAATTCAGTGCCCCTTTCTAAAGCCCAGTAACTCTAATCATAAACATGATAGATTCCAAAAATATCACAACGTTAACTCAGGACAGAAAACTGAAGTTGTTCTTATGAATGCAAACTCACCAAATCCACTCCTAACAACAATTTCAAGTTTGGACTAGGTCCACCTGAGTACTCTGCCTCCCCTAGCAACCAGGAACAAAAGTACGGGTACAAGAAGGATGGCATCATAGCGATAATTCCTCGGGACATTACCTCAGCTTCCGAAACTTTGTACCTACAAGTTTTCCTGAATCAGAGTTTGTGTATTCAATCTATTTCCATTAATTTGCCCAAGGCCTTCTTGAACCATTTTGGTTCAGTTGCTACTTGCTTTGCTTCAATCCACCACCAAGTTGCTTTCCTGTTGCTGTGACCGAAGACAGACAGCAAAGTTGGATTTCCATGGCTTCACCCACAGTGAGCAGAAAAAAAAAGCAGCATGGGGAAGCACAGTGGAGACACAGCCAACCTGCAGGGATGTGAACCAAACTAGCATACTTATAATGGCTACCCTGTTTCATGTTCTTTGAACTTTCAGGACTTACTTTGGCTTCTTGCTGCTTCACTTTCATGTGGGTAGCATACCTGGCAGGAGAAGAGAGGGACAAGGACTCTCATTTTGCTGTGAGACTTGGTTGGGTTTTGTGGTTCCAGGTGAAACCTGAGCAAAAGGAAGAGAGCCCCAAATCATGCACTGCATGCACTTCAAACATCACTGCTAACTTTTATCCTAACTAGTCTCAAAATAAGACTATTCAGACCTGGTAGAAGAGGATGAGAACTCCTTCAACTTCAGTCAGTGCTTGGAAGAAGGAGGTGGAGAAGGGGAGTAATACCCATTCCTACAGTTCTGACCCTGGATCCCTGTGTTGCAAAGAACTGCTGTTGTCACCTAATTTAATATCATTCCAGTTCAGATGAGAATATGTTGGTAAACAATGCAGCAATTGAAGGGCAGCATCCTGTTTACATTTCGCTGCAGGATGATTCATTTATGGTTCTTCAGCAGGGCAGAGGCTGTTATCATGCAAAAGGTCAGCAGTTTCTGCTAGGGCTTTTGCATTTAGTCAGATAGTGTTTAGGTTAAAAAAAAATCCAGTGTTGATATAATCCTTCTGAACAGTCTTCATCTTTCCTGGAAATCAAGAGTTTGACGTAGATGGAACTTCTTTAATTTAAGGTATGGAAAACAGTCCTCTCGTTTCAAAGGAAAGTTGATTGTCTTTGAGTACAACAAATGTAATCCGCCTGCAAAGTGTACCTTCTGGTGGATGCTGGCCATACACCGTCTCTCACAGATCCCCAAAACCAGCATTGCCAGACTTGCAAGGTGAAGCAACAAGAAATCACCCTGAGCATTAATGGCCACTGTGAAATGAGGCTGGCGGAAGCTCTGCCATTGTTTGGATAAATAATTGCAGATGAGCAAATAATCTAAAGCACTTACCCTTCTATTATACAGCAGATGGCCTGCAGGATCAGCCATTTAACTTCAGCATTAAGATATTGAACATGATACCCAGCACAGTAGAGGCTAATCAGTTTCCAATGATCTGATTTCTTCATGCTTAACATTTGCTTGAAATCTCATCTTCTACCCCAAACACTGAGCTTTACCTTTGGCACACATCACGTACAACTTCTCGTGGTGTGGCTTCACTGAGAAGGTAACACCACACGTGCAGGCAATGCTTGTTCCCAGTCTCTGCAGGAACACACCTTATGAAATCTGTGCATGAGTTCCCAAATAAGCTATTGATTTAGAAGTTGGCACCAATTCTTAAATATAGCAAACCCTCCCAAGGTGTATACTCTGCAAACACTAAACTTAGCTCGCCTATACCAGAATACACACGAGGAACAACCTTTCCCAGATGTTGGAAGAATCTGACCTTAGAGTGCTACATGATTTATATTACAATCAAATAAACATGGCCTCTGAGAAGGTTAGAGGTACTTACTGCTTTCCAAATACTCCCTCACATACGCACTTTCAAGCCAAAGATATCCTTAAATCAGTAACTACTTCAACAAGCCCTTGAGGAACTAGGATGTAATTATTACAGCACCAGCTCCTGATTAAGGACTTGTTTGAAAAAGGGCTCATTAATTTGCATGTACATCTGATTGACTGTGATGGAAGGCAGCCGGCAGAAAGTCATGCAGAACACTGGTTCCCCTACACAGTGCTCAGACCACAAAATACACGTCTATTAGAAGAGTTGCCACCTGTTTGTTCCCCATTTCTTCTATGCCTTAACCTGTAAAAACTCACATTTTTCCTTTTCTTGCTGGCCTAATTAATGCTAACTGTTCTGTGCAATTCCATGCAGATTGTAAAGACTCCACAAAAAATAAAGCAATTCAGGAAAAGTCTGAACTGTTTCCAAAGACTGCACAACAGGAGAGAGGGAGGCCAGCATGACTAGGGAAATAAATAACTTGTTGCCTGTTTTCACTCCATTCCACTGTTATATAAAATAGAGCAATCTTATAGCAATATGAAAAGTAACACTGTACAACTGTTAATATTATATTAAGGACTGCTCAGTAAAATATGAAAATAGCTCAATTTTACGAGTACATTTTAATAAGCAAAAAGATTTAATCACAATTTTAGCTGTACTGTGGAAAGGGAGGTTTATAATCTTTATAAGCCAGGAGTATGCATCTGAATTATCACAGGACAGTGAGCCAGGCTTACACTGGAAATCAGAAGGAAGGTAGCTAAAACTACCACACTACTTAAGCAAGACAAAGGCCATTGGAACAGTAACAACTGGAATAATAAATACACAGGGGTACACAGGGCAACTTACCTGGCAACATTCCCCAGCATCAGCTACTGATACCACAAACCTGCGGCAAGGATGGAGCCCTGCCTGTAGAGAGGCCTGAGGGCCAGCAGAAATGTCTCCACCACCAACTCCAGCGCACTTGTGAGCAGTCACTTTGGCTCCAGTTTCCTATGGCTGCATGTAGCCAGTGGGAAGTAGCTACAACCTCACTTTGAAGATGATATGTACCCTGGAGTTGACTCTATTTTGGTGGACCATTATATGAAAAATGGGGAAAAGTTGAGTGGGGACATCCAGAAGGCTCATTTTCTTCATGCCCTGACACAGCAGAAATGCAGAGCTAACGTGTTTGACCTCCTAGTTACTTTTGCACTACTTCCATTTGTATCATATTCAATATTTCAGGTCAGACACTGGTGCTGCTTTCAAGCGAGTGGTACATCTTGCACACAAAATCCTTCATGTTCTTAATTCCAGGGAGTTAGGGTGTTAAGCCCTGAATAAATCGTTGCAAGCTGTTTGGGGGCAATAGCTATCCCCTCTTTGAAGAGTGTTTGGCATTATCAGGTCTTCAGGCACTACCACTAACACACAACCTTTTCACCTGCTGCTAATTCCAACCATTCATAAGGTTTTTCCCAAACTCCAGAAGGTTTTTGTTTTGTTTTGCTGTCCTAAATATCCACTTGCTTATTTGTCTTGGCAAAAACATCCTGTGTTTGCAGTTAAACTTTCAGTAACCTGAAGGAATCCAAGAGACATCCACCTTTTTCTCCATAATCTCAAAGTGATCACGTTGGCAGCTGGTACCACTTTTCTGGACATGGGTTACACAGTTCTTTCCAAGGACCATTTCTCCCCCACTGCTCCTCCCAAAGGATTAATTCTCGCACTCGTGGCAACAGAGTATTATCCAATATCCACACTCTGGAGAGCAGTTTCATCTGCAAAAGGACCACTTCTGAGGTGGACAAATGCCAGGTATTCAGGCCTTTTAAAACTTTTCCTACAGACCTTGCACAAAGACAAAGAAAAGCCTATTCCTCTGCCTTCTTATCCATTCTGCTTCCAGTTTCCTTTCCTTTCCTTTGTTCTGGATGCTTTGACTCTGGTGACAAACAGAGAGGACTGACAGCAGTGAACACGTCAGCTCTGTGCTGTCAGTAGCTATTTAGCACCTAGCAAGCACCAAAGGCGCAGCAGGGCGGCCACATTCGTACATCCCAGTATTAGAGACGAACCCTTTCCAAGCACTGCTGTGGTTCTGGCGAAGCAGCAGCCAGAACCAATGTCTAGAGTGGTTTTGCAGGTTTCTGCATGCGATAATAACTGGGGCATTTATGTGCTTTCATGCTGTCCCTACTGCAGCAAGAAGAGGGGAAATCTCCAAGCAGTGGGATGGGCTGGCAGCTCTGAACATCAGGTCCCTTCAGCAGGGACACAGCTCTGCAGAACAGAGCTCAGTGCCAACGCACAACACGTTTTGGCACCCTGTAGCAGGGGTCACACTGTCTATACAACAGCACGGCATGGTGCTGCAGAGCCCATGGGGCCATGCACAGTCCCATTGCAGCGCCTTAAACTCTCGGCACCTACATGGCAGTGGCACACAGGCCCAAGCAGCTGGTACCACCATGGAGAGGAGCCCAGGTGGCACGGCACTGGAGACGGCTCCCCAGCAGAAGGTGGGAGCTGCAGGCAGCCGAAGGTCACCAGCAGGAAAGAGTAATCTTGATGAATTTGAACCCACTGCTCATCCGTGGAGATCTTCAAAAGCCCTCTGGACATGGTCCTGTGCAACCAGGTCTAGATGGCCCTGCTCGAGCAGGGAGGTTGGGCAAGATGACCTCCAGAGCTGTCTGCCAGCCTCCACCATTCAGTGATTCTGTGAAAGCTTAAGATCTGTCAGTTCCTACCGAAGACAGTTTTGTAACTCTGGTTCAGCTATATATAAAATTCATAAAAATTACAGTGTCACCAACTCCACCCAGAATGGTAGAACCAGAATACAATAAGAGATTTTAAAAATCATAAAATGCAAATCAGCATACTTAGATGAACACTGCCAGGTGGTGTTAGGTCCAAGAAAATCTTGACTTTCTATATAAATACGGTTTTAGTAAGATCGCAGTAGGAACAGAAATATTTCCTTGAGGAGTAGAAAAGAAAAATGGTTTAATCAAGCTCTCACTGCATGGCTGCAAATCAAATATTATTCTGGTGCATGGGAGCTTTGCAGTTTATATAACCTACCTGTAGGAATACTAGAGAGATCCAGAAAGAAAAGTGAAAATTGCTCAAATCAATATGAACATGAAAATGTCCCAAATCAATAAGACATGGAGTTACTTTCATTGCTCAATAAACACGGAAGAAAATGAAGCTTTAACAATGGCAATACCAGTTAAAAAAAAAAAAAAAATATTTTGCCCCTACCCTTTTATTTTATTGATGTGACGAGCACTGATGGTTAGGAAAGAATATGATAAATAATGCCAACACAAAGCTAAATATTACAAGAGTTTATTTTCATTCCATTTAGGAAGGATCTGCTACATAAAAGCCAAGAGCTGCTGATTGCTGCTTTTGTTTCCCAAATGTAAACCCATGCACATTGTAAAGTCTACAAAACCAACAAACAAACATGATGAGTTCATTGGACTAAGTGTTCGCTTTAACCCCAGAATACATAATCTGTAAGTACAAACACCATGTGAGAAGAGCTCTCTGTTTTTCAATTACACGCTGTGGTTTTTAGACATACGGTAAATAACCTTTGGAAAGATCGCCTCTGATTTCCCTGCATAGTAAGCCAATTCACTGCTCAAGCATGAATATAAATTACATACTTCAGGAAAAAAAAGAACAGACTTTCTTGAAAAGTCCTGAAAAGTGGAACTGTTTGTCCTGTGCTTGGTGGGCGCCCTTGGCAGCGGTGACCCCCAAAATGACTCCCAGCGACAGCCTTGTGCCCCGCGGTGTGCCTCACACTGGGGATAGCGCGGCTGAGGGACAGACCAGCCACCTCGTTTTGCAGAGAACTGCTGGACATGTTCAAAAGTTACCATGTGGTTTAGTATATCCTGAAAAAAATTATAGCAGCCAGTACAAGAAGTATCCACTGAAGAGATTTTTTTCGAAAGATCTGTAGGTATTATGCTGGCACAGGTGCCACCTGCGGGTTATTAAACAGTCAGCACAGGAAGGAGACAGCACAATTACTCCTAATCGGCTCTTCCAGGTTCTCACTCAGACTTAATTCGAGTCCATAGCTGCCACACTTGAAAATAACCTGTGAACACTCAAGCCCCAGCAGAGAGTTTATATTTTGCTTCACCGAGGCAGGGTTTTAATCAGTAACAAACATAGACACTAACTTTTTATGACTCTTGGGAGGTAGCCCCAGCCTGGAGGGATGATAGGGACATATTCTGCTTACACAAGGCAGCATGTGCTGCAGTTGGGTGCTCCTCTGAACCTCATCATTTTTCCTCAAATCAAGTGCCTTCAGCAAAAGTTGCATCTCTGCCTGTTGCAGCGACCTTTGGATACCTGGACCTTAGTGCCTACAACAACAACAGTTTTAAACTTCTGAGCAGTGTGTCCTTTAACAGGGAAGGCAGAAACAATGAAACATCCGTCAGAAAATGAGATGATTCAAAGAGAAACAAAAGACTGAGACAGGATCTGTTCTTGGAGTCCTCATGCAGCTTAAAAAATTACATGTATATGCATAGGGTTTAAAGAGTTTTCGGTGGGGTAAGAATTAAAAGAGCAAACCTGCAATGTATACTTTTGACTTTTTAACAGATTTCCATCTCCAACAAAGTTATAAAAGGTGTAACGAGAAAAATCCTCAAGTCTTCTGCTGAAGACAAGTACATTTCCAACTTAAAACTCTCATCTCCAGAACATACTGCATCCTACATCACATCATACGGTGACATTTATGAGATGGCTGCTCATTTCTCCCATATTTCACATTGCACTATTGTCCAGTTCCTCTAGAAAAGAGAGAGTGGTGAGTACACCCAATGTCTTCACTCAAACACCTACTGCCCTGGCAGCCTGATTCCTCACGTTTTGGTCTGCTTTATGTATTCTGCTTTAAACCTGTAGAGCAAGATAGGCTATAAAATATTCTTTCCTAGAAAAATGAATTATTTGGGCCTGTCTTACAGGCAATGAAAATAATTTTATAGGACTGGACCTCTTAGACTTCCTTCTGCTGCACAGCTCTTACTCGAGCACTGCCATACAGCACTGCTACCTGCTTACAGCAGCGTGATGCACTGTGCACGCCCCAACTTGTGTATCACTGTAACCATCAACGTGTGAAAGATGTAATCTACTCTGCCTCTGACATAATCAAGAGAAATATTTAGATTTGAAATACTGCATGATATTGCTGCTGAGCGAAGGGAAAATGGAAATGCCCAAGCTCTTCTTACAGAGCTAAAAAGCCATTGGAGAAGTGGTGAAAGATGAGGGCAGAGGGCTTCTTTTAAATTACTGTTTGCAGATGTGTTTTCTTTTTTGTTTTTTTTTACAGGAGAGAAAGTCTAGGCCCTAATTTAAATGGTGAACAAAGTGAAGGTTTGCATGAGAGGTATAGCAAAAACTCTTGAGCATCACATTAACTCAATTTGAGGCATGGGCAGATGGGGGAATAATTCTGCCACTACGGAAGTAACAAGAACAAGATCCGTGGATTTATTTCTCCCCTCTTGGATGGACACCTCCTGCTGTTTTCGAAGGAGCTGGAGACAGCAGCAAGCAGCTTTATTTCACTTGGATCAGTCCCAGGATAAAAGCCAACCTCCCCTCCTTCAGTCACAGGCTCTATGAATCCCCAAAGTCTTACCATAAAAAAGCTTTGTACTGTGTAAGTGCATGACCTCCATCACACATGTAGCCTTTGATTTTTATTTATAAAAATCCTTAAGCAGCTTTCTAGCCCCACATGTCTCTATTCCGTACAGCAGGATGATGTGCCCACAACTGCAAACAAACATGGAACCAGAGGGCATTTAACCCAGATTGCAAACACCTGCAGCATCTCTTACCCAATTAGTGTGACAGCAGAAGAAATTAGTGAGAAGTGTTGTCTTCCTCCCCAGGCAAGAGAGGCAGAGTATCACTTCACATCCCAGAGACAGGCTGGCACATTAATACATCTTACTCCCCAACTCCCTTAGGCCTGGATAGTTAAAACAAAATTGCTTTTAATTTAAAGTCTAAAACCCAGTCATGAAGTCTTGTTTTTAACCGTAGTGAGTATCTGTTACTCCCCCTGACGAACAGGAACTCCATCTTTGAAAAATAAGGCAATTACTTCTCAAACTAAATGTGCTTCATGCTAGCCAGCCAGATTTGAAGATTTTGTCCAAAAGCCACAAAAACTTGTTATAAGTGCTCATGGCTTATTTCCAACAAGCATGTATCAGTATCAGAGCTGCAGTGCAGGGGAGAAATAAAAACTTCTTATGAAAATCCAGTGGAAAAGAAAACTCCTTTAAATGAACTGCAAGTTGCAGACTGTAAAAAGCCATCTCATCCCAGCTCTGATGAGAAGCAATCTAGCTGCAAATACATAGTTGAGAGCACATCTCAACTGTATCTTTTCTGTCCTCTAGTGTCAGCTTTTTGTGATGAACAAAATCACAGTAAGCCTTTCTCTGTTGTCCATTTTAACTGCTTTTTTTTTTTTTTAAGCAAAGCAATACCTGTCCTATTGTGAACACTGCTAGAGAAACCTCTGAAAAGAGGCCAAGTTTGGGCTGAAAAACATCAGCCTTCCCCAAATCCAACTGCGAAGTTTCAGACAGCATCACTGCTGCACATGAATGCAATCAGCAATCTTCAAATAGGATATTTACTTCAGGGAACAATCGCAGCAGAATGGAGAATGCAATCGATTTTGCTCCCAGCTTTTCTTTAAACAAATATTCTGGTACGCACAGAGTTTGTGTAGCTAAAAATATAACAGAACCGTCTTTCCCTCCTTGATTTACAATATACCTATACATGCAGGCTGTTCTGCTTAAGAACACCTCTAGCCACTCCAGCCTACAACAGGCAGTTATTTCAGTGATTTCACAAGTATAGCCATAAATTATACCAAAATAGAGCAGTTCTATGAACAGCACAATTGTCTCTGAATTTAGGGGCTGGTATAGTAAAGTATCAAAAAAACTAGAATACTTAGTTACACTAGTTTAGAATAACAAAACCAGATTAACTAATATTAGTTGCACAAAACCCGTGAGTAGAGCAAAAGAGACCAGAGACAGCCGAAGATCTCCAGCACCCTCTCCTGGTTCCTGGAGCCCACAGGCACGGCAGCAGCTAGAAACCTCCCTTCTGCTCAAGTGATATTGATAAACCCAGTTAATACACACCTAGATGCAAGCTAACGGGATGCCAGTGCCTTCAGCAGCACCAGAGTGAGCAATATAGGACTTCTTGTTGTTTTGAAAATTTCAGGAAGAAATTTTCAAGTCTCAGTATCCATTGTTTGTGTCACTGTACTTGTTAGAAGCCTTAGATCCAGGATCAGAACCTTAACATACCTGGCAACTACAGACACTGGGGAAAACTGCTTGCAAGGGACTGATGGGAGAGCAGAGACAATTCACATGCAGTCTGGCCCAAGAGCCAGGCAGAGATCAGAGTAGCCTGAGTTGTCAAGGTCCCTCATTTTGCTTCATTTCACTCCAGAAGGTTTGGAGGGGCAGAGGGAGGTGGTGGTGTCAGATCCATCTCTAGGAAGGAAGATAACAATGAAATTTCACTACCCTCCAGAGACCACATGGCAGACAATGTAAGTATGCCCTTTTCAGACCTCACTGCATGGATGACACAATCCATCATCACGGGCCAAAGACAGATACCAGGCTCTTGAAGCCAAGTGGAAAGTGACACATTGAGTGGGATTGTTTACATTGCAGGGAGTTCAAAAGCATACTTAATGCAATCAGGGGCAGGAGATACATGGAAGGAGCCAGAGAGGATCAAAGATGGGAGAAGAACCTGTGCAGCATCACCCTGAGATAGGGAGGACAGCATGGTGCTGAGGTCAGAGACAACACTGCTGACTCGAGAGCTGGGCAGATGAGAAAAGCCCCAGTGAAGAATCTAGAGATATATGGGCAGAATAGGTTATACCTTAGAGATGTTATACAGTGAAGATCTACAACAGCTAGGGGTAGTTATGAGAACCCACAGATTGTGAAAGATGCAGAGACACAAGAGCACAAGTTCATAATTAGGAATGGAAGTAAAGGCTGAAATGGTCAGAATATGCTATTTAAAAGTAATAAAATAGAAACCAGACGATTGATTGGGAAGTTTGTTCTCTTGGCTAAGCAATACTGCTTCTGCACCGTGTGGCGAAGCTTTTCTTCCTGTCACACTGATATTGTAGGCCATTGGTGTCAATAGCTCTGAGGTTTGGGCCACACAACATTAAGCAGCTTCTTCCTCTTGGGCACCAGATATTTCAAAAGCAATCACCAGCAGCTCACCTCTGTTCTCTCTGGCCAAATCACAGTCCTTTCCACTGGAATCACTAGAGTTCCCCTGAAGCCCAGACTTTCATCATTTTGCACAGTGCTAAGGCACAGAAAGCACCCTTAAGGGACGACCATGCAGAGGACCTGGCCAAGGAGCTGGAGCAGAATTTTGCCTGGCCAAGGACTGACATTACCCTAGGACCTTGCCAAAATAAGCCAAAGATAAAATGACCTGTCTGTCCCTGCATGATCATGCTTCCTTGCATGATGAGGGGGATAATACCATCCAAGTACCAGCTACAGAAGAGCTTTGCAGGAGGACCAAGCTCATGCCTGAAGAAGTTCCTGGGAATAAGAACTTCCTCAAGAGCACAGAGGACAGCCAGACACCCAGGCAGCAAGGCCCAGAGACTCTCCCCTGCACTCCAAGTCAATCTGCTATTCCCCCCACCACTAATGACCAGGAAAACCAGCCGTAAGCATAACCATTAACTCTGCATACATTCCTACATGATGATGATGGCAACAGGCAGCATATTGCTGCTGCTGGGCACCCCTAATATGAGCAAACATTATGAAATACCCTTCCTCAGTCCATACACGCTCCTCCCACAGTCCTCCCTGCATGCCCAGCAGAGCAAGGGCTTGGCCTGCTCACCATCCACCTTTCCACACCATATCCTCCCCGTCACCTCCCAATAAAGCCAACAACACTATTTGTCCCGTCATTGATCGATGGGCCAAGACTAACTGTATGAGGTTCAACACAGCCAAGTGCTGGGTGCTGCACTTGGGTCA
>NW_009633050.1:10066-19676 GCF_000690535.1 Cariama cristata | reverse complement strand
TGTGTGCGGCCTCGGCTGCCCGGGGTCCGCCGCTTGAAGAAACGGTATTTCGTGGTTTTTCGTGGTGTTTGTACGATTTGCTGCTTAGAGCCGGGAGAAGGGTCGGTGTTAAATGGTCAGGGCTAAGGAGGACGGGAGCATGGGTTGCGAGAATGCCATCGCTGTGTCCTCCTGGTTCCTAATTTGGCAAACACAAGCACCAAGAACAAACTCTGGGTGTTCTTTTTCCACAGATATGGATTAATTTTCAGTACACTTTAATTAACTAATGAAATCGGAGCATTGTGGTAAAATCTTCATGAGCATGCCTGTCAAATGTCAAGTTAGTGCTGAACAGTGGTACCTGTGGTCACATGAGTTAATGATTCACAGTGTAACGAGCTTCAGATTTACCACTCTCCTGGTCAGACAGTCCAGGTGTGAGTGTTGTAAAGAATCTGTGTTCAGTAAAACCGTTTTCCTCTGAATCCCGACTGATACCAGTATTTCCGTGATGGAAGCCTATTAATATTTCTCATACAGCTTCTTTGTTTAACACCTGTCTTGTACTTCTTTCATAGCTGCTGGGTTGCTATTTGACTTCAGGTAATACATATTTTAAATCAGATTTTCCTCATTTGACCACCAATGAAAAGTCATCTTCTGTATAGAGACTGTGGAGTTGATCCTGATGCATATCACTTGTTAAACTAATTAGAAAACAAAACAAAAACAAAGCCACACCTTAAAAGCACCTACAGAAGCCTCATAGGCTTCGAAAGATGTCTTTATCTCCAAAATTGGAAATCTTGTCTGTGTCACCGTTTAAGGCTGGGCCGGCCAGGACAGTCTGAATGAAGAAAATAGAAAAGAACAGCTGCAAGTTAAATGTAAAATAAGAGGATTTAAAAAAATTGAGGAACAAGTTGTTTAAGATAAAAAAAAAAAAAAAAAAAAAATCTCTTTTAAAAAGAGAAGGCTTGTGGAAGATGAAACAACAGTTAGAAGATCAAAGGAGTTTCTTGTGTCTGCTATGGAGGGAAATAGAGATATTCCTGTTCTGGGACTTTCCATAACAGAGAGGTATCTCAAACTGTCAAGTTAAAACTGGCAGAAAAGAATTGGAAGAAATTGATACAATGAATAGTGGAAAATGCCCAGAGCCAGGTGATGTTCATTAGGAGTGCCAAATATGAAGTACTAAACAGCAATGTGTTGCCTGTTCCTTAAATCATTGGTGATGTGGAAGGGGTAGGAGGCAATTAATGCCAGGATGGTGCCAGCGGGAAAAGGGTCCAGAAGATGAACAGGACTGACCTCTGATTCCAGCCAGTTGGCTAAAACTATAGTTAAGAATGAAACTAGTGGGCATGTGAATAAATACCATCTAATGAGGAGAGTGGGTTGTGTTTTTAGAAGAAAGTCTGTTAGTTTTTGGAGGTTTACTGGTTGGTTTAATCAAATCCAAGTATTTTGATGTCATGGATTTTGAAATAGACTTTCAGCAAGGTATCAGCAGACTTTGAATAAGGCTCTCGCTGCGTGAGCGTTGTGTGGCAGTGTAGCAGCCAAAAGATAAGAGCAGAATTCTCCTGTGGGTTAGTAACTGGATAAAATACAGGAAGGATTTTCTCAACAGAAGGCGACTACTGCTGGAGTCTTGCAAAGACCTGTGCTGTTTAGCGTAGTCATCCAGAACTTGTAAACTGAACACTAGGTTGAGTTGTAAAGAGAGCTAGCATTTTAATGCTGATTTTATATAACTTTTGGAACAAATCAAACTGAAGCTTCAGATACATAAATTTTTCCCATACTGGAACATATTGCAAGCTTACTTACCACATCAGATAATTTTTGCAGTAATTTTCTGTTAGACTTAGTGTCCTTAAATACAGTACTTCAAAGCATACTGGTTTTTTTGATTGTTTTTTTGCAAGATTGCACAGTAGTGCTCAGTGGCATTATTCCACTTAGGATATATGTAATTAGGAAAGTCGTTGACAAGGCATTCTCTGTGAGAACGTGTGACTTTGAATTTGGCTTCCCTTCTACCCCTTGTGATCCAGAGCAAACCAGACTTGCTGAGCTTTGGAAGGCAGCGGGGAAGATGCGTGGGGTTGTGCGGGTGGTGGTGGTGAAGGGAGCGAGGGCTGGGGAGCTGGCGGTCCGTGGTGCGCTCATAATAGGTCTGAATTCTCAGGGACCGGTAATTGCAGTACTGTTTTTTAGGGTCCCATGTTTTTCTCCAGTCAAAACTACTTTCTCTCAAATGAACTGTCATGTTGAAAGGCATGGAGTGCCTCTGCCAGCAGGCCCTCATGTGCCTGATGTCTCTTCAGATGTGAGTGCTGTTGGGACAGAAGTCTGAGGGATCCAACTTCAAGGGTCTTTACCATGACAGTGAGGAGTTTGTCACCTTGTCTCTGAATTTTGAGGTGCGTATAAGGCCTTGATGCTCGTGATCTGCCTCTGCATTTTAGAAGGACAACTTTGGTGTTTAAGAGCTGGCTCTGTCTTCCAGGTAAGTCTGTGGAGGTATCCCGGTGGCCTTGAACAGCATGCTGGGGGACTGGACTGCTTGCTTTCAAGTAGTGAGGTAGTCCTTCATTAAAGGCAGCAACAGCTTTAGTTGACAACAGTAGAATCTGTCTGTGATACTTCTAGTGAGCTCATAGAAAATTTAAAATGGGAATTTCAAGATGCTGTTTAGTCTTGTTTGATAAGACACTTGAAAGATATGAATGTTAATTTGGATGCCATCTGTTAACTGCACATTGCAAATGATGGACCATTTTATTGATGGAGAAACTTGTCCTTCCCTTTCTTGCTCTGTCCTTACTTGGGAGGAGGGAGAACAAAGCCAGTGTGCTGCAGGCTGGGGACGAGTGCCGTCAGTGCCGCAGCCGTGCCCCAGACAAGGTCTGGCTCAGGTGCGTGCAGGCTAGCTGGAAAATCTTTGGTTCTGGTGTCAGTAGTGGTTGACGTAGCAAAGTCTGCAGAAGGCTGGTCTCAAGCTCTCTGCCAGTACACCTGGACTGATGCTGGGATCTGAGTTGTCTAGATAAAAGTTAAATATCCCTGCATTCTAGTTGATGTTTGAGATTATAACAATACCTCTATTTTTGTGTAATTCATCATCATCTTGATCAGATGAGCAAAATGGCAGTACAGAGAAATAAGACTTTTTGTGCAGTGTGATTTTTGTATGTATGTGCACGCATGCTACTGTAGGCTGGCTCATCATAATGAGTGCATTTGTATTTTAGCCACGCTTGGTAAGTGCTGGTTTCAAGCTAATCACCTGCTTACATGCATCCAAACGATGGCTGCCATGTGGCTTGAGGACCTTCCCTGTCCAGTGTTACTTGGGATTAGTACATTAGCCTTGTAACTAGCTGGCACTGCTGCAGGTTCTATTATTTCCATTAAGAAAAAACTAAAGCATTTTGCTTTAGTCAAATCCATTGTCTTTGAGTGCCAAGTGCACTCTCTAAAGGTATCTCCTAGTTGCATATGGCATTCAGATTTAGCCAGATAGATGTTTGTATGTGCAGGCGAGCCTGCTTGATAAAATATTCATCAATATAACTTTGAATGCCTTCTTTCTTCATAGCAGCATGGTAGCCAAAATACATCAAAACTAGGTTGCAGACTTAAAGTAAGAAAAATAACTGATTATCTGCAAGTTCCTCTTTCTGCAGCCTGAGTTGCCAGATACTATGTAGGAAGGAATGTGTTTTCCTTCCAAACTAAGGAGCTTTGATGAATACGACTACTCTGTGGCAATTATTATGGTTTCATGGCCACTATAGCTAGCATCTGGGAGGAAATGGGCAGAGTCTTGTAGCTCTTCCACTTGAGAAACGCTTCCAGAGTGCATAGTTTTGTCCCTTGCTTATTGAGAGAATGCATATTGGTTCCATTGCCTCAGAACTGATCTTTAATAAAAAAAATGCAGCAAGATTTCAAATGATGAAAAGTCCTCTTCAGACTAAGTTTTTTTTAGTAGCCTCAGTGCTCCTGAAACTATTAAACCTTCATTTCCTATGTATTTGTTTCACAGCTGACTTTCACAGTCGTGGCTGGAGCTCTTCCTCTGACTGGGGCATTTATTCATTATCTCCAGTCTGGATTGCCTGGCCCGCAGTAAGTTGTCAGAGTTTGTGCTTTGATTTTTTTTTTTTTTTATTTTCCCCTCCAGCTGGGGCACGTGGAGGACTTCCTAGTTCATATTCACAGAACTGGTGGGATCTTTATTTTTTCAGTCCTTTGTGTGGTTTACAACATATACGGTACACCCCAGTCCAAAGCTGATGCATGGTGCCACTTTGCGTGCGCTCAACCGTAGTCTGTGGCCTTTTGGCGTGACATCTTTTAACTACTTCAGATCTGTTGCTTTATTTGAATTACGATGGATTGGTACAGAGAATGAGATGACTGACAGCTGGATGTAGTACTCTGAGGTTCTCAGTACCAAACTAATTTTTTTCGAGTCAATAGCTTTCACTAAATCATGTAATGCTCTTGAGACTTGAGGATCTCGAAGCTGGTAAGGCCTTATCTTACCAAAATGCTCTCCTGATCAAAATGTAGTACAAGTTTACAAGAAGACAATTTATTGCTGGATGTGTTTTCTCACAGGACTGTAAAATTGCGTGGTGATCGATCCCTAATGCCTCCATTACTGAGAGGAGTTAATGGAAATGTTTAGAAGTCAGCTGGTGTATGGGGGTCCCTTCTCTGGAGCAGAATGAATGAAAACGGTGGTGACAGATACAGTGACTCAGATCAGGATTCGGTACTCGAGACATAATACTCGAAGCTGAGTATATAAGATTCATTTACATTTTCTGCTGTGCTTGAGGTAGGTACAAAGCCTCCATGTGGGGGTAAACATTTGGATGTTCGACAATTATGGCAGAGAAGAGGGCATGCCGCACTCCGAGGCTGTTTTTGCAAAATCAGATGAATTCTAAATGTGCCGTGTTAAAACAGAGATCAGAGTACGCACTAGGATAATTTTGCCTCTCCAAGGAAAGGCATTACCCGAATTCTGTGTTTCTCTGGAAGCTGGCAGTAGGCCAGCTTGGTGATTAAACAGACTAATGTATTACTGTGCTAGTCTGAGGAGCTGAGGCAGCCAGCTCAGCTCCTTCAGTCCTTGATGTGCGTTAGGCGAGGGGCTGCTGGATGCTGGCATGGAAAACTGCCCTCCCTGCTTGAGAGTGTGTGGGGAACTGATCCATTTTTATACAAAAGAAGGAAAGATTGATTCATTTTACCACACTAAGAAAAACCCAAAACATACAGGATTGCTATAATGAATGTGTAGAGTATCCCAGTTTCATGAAACTGGGCAGAAGACAGATGTGCAGTCTTGAAAAGGAAAACTGAACAAGAAATGCTTTCTGCTGGAGGCTGTCATTTCTCTAAAGCATTGGCAGTAGCAGTCGTGTGTCCTATAGCAGTTTGAGAGCTGCCTTGCACAAAAACGTATTGGCTCACATCTCAGATGCATGGATGCAGAGGACTATCAAGCACTTTCCAAGGGATGGATGTTAGTATGTGCATGTAACTTATAATCTTGTTTCTCATATTCATCTTTATATAAACATATTATTCTTGGCATAGAATGTATTGCCTTTCCCTTTCACATACTCCTTTGTTTAAATTTTACTGCGGTGAGTGCTGTGTTAATGATTTCACCATAAATGTGCTCTAATTATTCTATTCTTTCTTGGCGCCTTAGTCTCAAATGATAACAAGGCCTCATGTGGCTTTTTCTACTGTGCTGCTTAACACTATGGTTTTAATTTGTACTTTTTTGTTCCCTGCAGGAGAGCCGTTCTCTTCCCTGTACCGTTTGTTGATGTCTCTCAGAGGAGACCCAGTAGAATAGCGCGGAGTAAGGCCAGCGTTTACCTAGAGCTGGTGGCAGCGTGGGTAGTGTAGTCGGTGTTCTTCTCCAAACCCACCTCCTCTGTGTCTGTGTCCCCTGGTTTAGGGGAATGAGATTTTCACTAGGACTGAACAATCAAGCACTTGTATTCCAGTTATTCCTGGAAGGAAATTTTCTCATTCATGTAGACAGTTTCGATTGAAATTCTTGCATATATGCTTATGTATTACAAAAAAAAGAAGCTTAGGTTTACATGCCAGCATAGAACTTGTTTAAAATCCTTAAAACTGTAATTTTGCTGCTACTCTGCAATGGCAGGAGACTTTCTGCTCTATGTGAATGAAACCAAGAATGAAATAAACATGGACCTTTATTAGAAGCCATGATTTCAACAGCAGATTTCATCTTCATAATTTTTGTCCAGGTATTGCTCTTGGATTCTTGGCTGACTTTAATGAAATGCTAGCCAGTTGTAGAAAATGGGTGGTTTTTATTAGTCTCAGAAGATACAATTTCCTTAATTTTTTTTTTAAAAAGAGTTTTCATTTTGCTTTTATAAAACAAAGACACTTAACTAAAATGCCTCTTTAGAAAATTCCTGAAGTAAACAAGCTGTGCTTGTATAACTTGCTATGCACTGTGCTCCTTTATTATTGAAACATCTGCTTCAAGGTATTTTTCAGCTGATAATTCTTTAAAAAAAAATCTTAAAATATAACCAGCATTGTGCATTCAAAATGACAGCTGAAAAAAATTACTCTGGTTTTGATTGTTGCTCTATTTTAAGGTCTTTGAATTCATTCTTCTGGTTCTTGTTTTTAATTCATGATGTTTTCTTTTAAGAAATATCTTGTCGCGTTCATGGGCTGTTAGTTAAATCACATCTTGTTCCCTGAATGGGAACGATTTTCTTCCTCACAGCAATAGTATTCCTGAGAGTACTAGATTTGGATTAAGAAAAATATGAACTCTTTGTATTTGAGAGTAAATTCCTTATTTAGTTCTGCTGAACAGGTGAGGGGAAAATGCAGTAGGAAGATTGCAGACTTGTGTTGATCTGTTACACCATCATCGAAACAAGAATCCTACATAATTCATCTTCTCAGTTGCTAGTTGGTATTTGAGTCTGTGTTAAATTAATCTTTTTCGGGCCCTCAGCGGGTCACAGCGGGAACGGGAGCTGCTCCCAGGTGACATACCAGCAGTAGCTGAATACGATGGGCTGGCTTCCAAGCTAATCAGTTTTAAGAGCAAGAGCATATACTTTTGGTGACAAGAGGAGTACCCTAGGAAAGGTGTTTGTCAGTGTGGTATCAAGGAGACTGTAAAGGCACTGATGGAGAAAAGGAGATTGCCGCTATGGGTGTAGCAAGTCGAGGGATGCTGGGGTTTATGTTAATTTTTCCGTAGTGGCTGTTAAAACCTATGCACAAGCTGTCCCTCAGTGCTCTTGTTTAAGATGCAGATAGGGGTGGCTGCACATAGCCATGTTCTGTGGTTAGTTTAGGTGTAGCTTTCAACATGAAATACAACCATAGCAATCTTTTGTTCAAGCTTGTGTCACTTGTGCTTTTTTGGTCATATGCAAATGCAGCATGTTAAAGAATGATCTTATGTGGAAATGTAATTTCATTTGCAAAGCACAACAGGGTGGTTAGACATAACTCCGGGCTTTCTGACAGTGAGCTTCCAAAGCGTGTTTTTGTAGCTACCTTTAAAAATGCTTTCTTAAAGCTACTTTTCAATATGTATGTTTCTCAAGCCTGTAACTTTGCATCAATTGTTGGTTGCTCTCAGTTGAATGTAACTTCTTCAAATTGAAAACCACTAGTGCGTTTACTGTCCATCCTGTGTCACTCTTCACTTGCTGAATAGTAGTCTAGTTTGTATAGCTTGATCCATTGTAAATTATTTTCTGGAGATACGGGTAAAAAGTTAATTCCTTGAAGCTCTGGATTGCCATATCTCTTCAGTTACCTGTACAAAAAACGTAAAGCTTGAATTCTGGCTCTATCGGATCATAGTACGCTTTAATATTGACTCTTACTGTGTTCTACTTCAGTGCCATTTCATTAATGACTTTTGGTAATAAGACTAACAGCTGGTGTCTTATGAATATGGATCGTGGATGCTATATAAGCATCAGAAGTATTCTGGGTTTTGGTGTCTAGAAATGCATTATTTCCATCTGCATGATAATGAAGTATTCTTTCAAAAAAGGTGGTAAAGGCAATCAGCAAGGTTAATGCGATTGTGTGAATTATCTGTCACTAAAGTTGTCTTTTCTTAAATCCACTGCATTTGGAAAGAGTTCCTACAAATCCAGACTAGTATTGCCCTAGTATGAGAACCTAACCCAAAATCTGACTACAACAGTAATTGCATTGCACTTGTACAAAAACAGGTCGGTTTGGTGAGGCTGGGACCATCCAGGACCATCTCTGGCACTGACTGTCCAGAAGAAGCCAGTAGCGTCACCTTGTCTCTGCTGTGGCACAGGTGCCTGAGCTGACACGTGCAGGTCAGGTCCGGTGGGGAACGTGGGAGATGCAAGTCAGAAGCTGGTGTTGCCGACTTCTGCTGATAATACTAGGGAGTATGTTGAGGATGGCGGCTCACCTTATCTCAAAGAGAGAGAAATAGAGGAGACGCAAAGAAAGAGATCCCCAGCCTGCAAAAACTCTTGTGCAGTGAGACAGAGAAATGTGGAATTACAACACAAAGGAAGTAGCTACGAGGAATGGGAATATGCAATAACAGTACAAATGAGCAGCATTAGGAGTTTGCTCCTTCTCTCACAGCACAAATACAAGGCTGTAACCCACAGCAGATCATCCCTGGTAGCAGGAAACGTGTCTTCAGGCATGTGATGTGCCAGAGGTGCTCCCTGGAGTCGGGTTCAACAAGGTTCAGTAATTATTTGAACTTTGTCTTGTAACACTTACTATTCCAGTGACTTGTATGTGCTGATTAATAACTGTGTATGGGAAGGCACACATGTTCAGGATTTTTCTAATTTGATCACAGCGTACCTTCAAACTGAAGACATGGGAACACTTCCTTCATGTGCTGGATGTTATTTAAAACTTTATCTTTTTGTCAGCCAAGTGGGAGCTGTAGCAGCCTGAGGAAGCCCTACACCTACAGACCCCTCTGCCAGGGTGAAGCTCGTCCCCTCCGAGTGCACCCAGCTGAGATAGGAGCATGTCTGCTTTTGACTGCATAAATGTCATGGGAGGACTACAGAAATTTCCGTCAAAGTTGCTCAGAAACCCTATTCATATACGGCTGGATGTCACCTGGTCTTCTCAGATAAAGTGGGGACATGGCAATCCTCCCATCCTTCCTTTGTCAGACTGTAAATATATATACTGCTCCACTCTGGTGAGACCCCCCCCGCAGTACTGCCTTCAGCTATGGAGTCCTCAGCACAAGAAGGAAATGGACCTGTTGGAGCAAGTCCAGAGGAGGCCACGAAGATGATCTGAGGACTGGAACATCTCTGCTGTCAGGACAGGCTGGGGAAGTTGGGGCTGTTCAGCCTGGAGAAGAGAAGGCTCCGGGCAGACCTTGGAGCAGCCTTCCAGTACCTAAAGGGGCCGACAAGAAAGCTGGGGAGGGACTTTTTACAAGGGCATGGAGTAACGAGACATGGGGCAATGGCTTTAAACTGGAAGAGGAAAGATTTAGATGAGATATTAGAAAAATTCTTCACAGTGAGCGTGGTGAGGC
>NW_009633050.1:0-9938 GCF_000690535.1 Cariama cristata | reverse complement strand
AGCTTTAAGGTCCCTTCCAACCAAACCATTCTATGATACACTTGTATGTCTGTTCGAGGCTGAAGAGCGTGGCAGGCTGAGACAGGGTGTGATGACAAGCTTGGCACAGATGCCTCCACCCCATTGTCCCAAAGGGTCTGGAGCCTCTTTACAGCTGCTGGGCACTCGTGGCTGGCAGATGGGACGTGCGTGGGCTGCGTGCACGGGGAGGGCTGTGCCCCGCGGGCGGTCTCTTCAACAAAGTCTGGCCTGATGGAACCTGAAATGTTTGCTTTGCAGGGTGTGTTGGTCATTTCTCATCTCCAAGGTGCCTCCCAGCTGCTCAGGTGTGACATTGGACACAGGTGCGGCAAGTTGTCTGGCTGGGCACAGCTGTCAGACTGGCCCAAGGGCCACTGCAAATGCTGTGTCAGAGAAGGTAACTGCAGATGTGAGAGACAACCTGGCTGTTTCCAGGGTTGACTTATGAAGCTCATTAACAATAGGAAATAAAGAATTGAAAATAATTATTTTATTTTTTTTTTAAGAAACCACTCTGCTTGAAAACAGTCATTCACCCACCTGGAAGATGTGAATTGGGGTGATGTTTACTCCATCTTGGATTCTTGGCTTGCAGATTTACAACATTCAGTAGCTGTTTGCACATCATTACAGGTTTACGGAAAAACACTTTCAGAAGTTTTCAAGTCGAGGTGCATCATAGACTAAACATCTTAGTGATTTAAAAGAAGAAACCAACTCCCTTCCCCGCCCACCCCTCTAAAATCCCACACGCATTTTTAGGCCTGTCCATTAGACATTTCACTTCTTTGTAGTGAAAATATGAATAAAGATCTCATGTCTTAGAAATTAAAATGAATGGTTGGTATTTTCCAGTGTTGTTTACCTCCTGGTAATGAAATGCAGTTTGAGGCATACATCGTTGGCTAGTTTCTCTGAGCTGTGAAGAACACCGAAGGCCATTTTGAATTTTAAAAATACAAGTTGGAAGATCTGTGCAGTCATCTGCCAAAAATTGCTCTGAAAAAGCAATCATTGATACTTGGTGGTTTAACTTGTATATCAAGCTTTGAATTTAGAGAATATAAAGGAATGTATTTAGTGCTGAGTTTCTACTGAAATGCCCCTGCTGCCTTTGCCAGAGTTTTTTTTGCTAAAACGTTTAGTGAGAAATTAATTTCCCTTGGACTAGGATTGCTTTGCAGTTGTATTTTGAGAGCAATTCAATGTTCGCTATTATCTTTTGGGATTCAAATTGTGTCTCTTTAATTAAGGACTTCTTTTAGCATGCAGGTGAGGACGTAACACGTGATTTGGGAGCCGTTTTGCCAGGACCCATCTGTTTGCCCTCTGAAAGGGTTCGTCAGCTCTTGCGTGCTCTGTGGGCAAAATAGGGTGTGCTGGTATGAGGGAAAGGCCGTGACCAGCCTCAGGCTTGGCCTCTGGGAGCCTGTGGTGGCTGGGTTCTTCTGGAGCGCTCTCCCGCCAGGCCATCTTCTCAGGTCCTCCTTCTCCTCGGCTTGGAGAAGGTGCAGGTCTCTCGGTGCGCTCTTTTGCAGCTTGTGGCTGGGTGGGCAGGAGAGCAAGTGCGGAGCTTCGATGTGGAAATGCCGCGGTTGCGGCAGGGTGAGACACGGCTGTCGGTGCACCCCGGGGTCCCTCTGGGCGCTGGAGTGGGGTGCTGGCGGGTCTGGAGCACCGGTGGAGAGCGGTCTTGGCAAATCCCCAGGTGGGACTGGTGCATGGTGGCGTATGCACTGGTTTTGTGCTTAGCTGGAAGAAACGTGTTTAAAAAAAACCCCTCCTTTCATGTTGAAAGAACAGATGAGAGAGAAAAATTCCGTCTAGAAGTGTCTGCTTAATTACTGTTTGATACACTGATGTAGTTTATAAAATTAAGTTGTTAGTGGAAATAATGTTAGGGTACAAAGTGTTTCTTGCTCTAGAGCAGTAACTTTCAACTTGTTTGAATTTTCTAGTGTCACCAAGTCTTGTGTGGCAAAGTTAAGCCCGTTTTTAGTCTGTCTGCTCTTCTTAAATGTTTCATGAAAACCATGGGAGTCATTCAGGGCATCTCAGTCTTCAGTGGCCACAAGTTGAGACCCAATGCTGCCGGGTGTCTGACAGGGTGCAAAATATGGCCTAAGGTATTTGATCTGCAATTGAGTAGGTCTTAGAGTATCTGCAAGTATCTCTTTCTTAATTCATGAAATCAGGTGGCTGAGTGAATCTAAATAATGAAACCAATTTTAATTCTTGATATCCTAAGAAAAAAAAACTATCTGATTTGGTGTTAAGCATAAAGAAATTATTCTTGTAAGTCATTGAAAGTAAAATTCCTGGGGTGGTTAAGACCCGTAGTGAAAGTTATAAAGAAATAGACAAAGCAACTGATATGCAACTTTGTGCTTTGGTTCTGTGTGATGTTTTTAACAAAGTTAACTTAATGAAATGAAGTACATATAATAATTAGATGACTAGGTCATTTGCTGTCTAATTTAGTAAAGAAGGCCTCTTTAAAAAGGACTGGTAGCTCCTAAACAGTTGTTGTAGCCTATCTTTAGGAAAAAGTAACGTACACAGTGTCTTGGGCATGCATTTTGAATTCTGAAAAAAGCAGCACATAGCAGGGGAGCAGTGTGCAGCATAAAATTTAGTGAGTGTGGGTAGGAAAATCACTCCCTTAAAAACAAATTGAAACAAAAAGCGGAAGCGCCTGTCTTGATTTTACTTTTCCCTGCGAGACTTTTTGGAAGATCACAACAAAAATATAACTGAAGTAGAAATGAGGGCTGTTTGATTCTGTTTGGCACATTTCTTATGCTTGCACAGCAAGTGGCCTTCAGCTTTATCCTGCAGCTGAATACGGAGATGCACGTATGTAAATTATTTCTTCTCTTCCTGACAGTATTAAAAAACAAAGCATAAAACCATTGACAAATAATTTGCACTCAATATAAGTCAACATGCTGATTAAGTATTTTCCTCCTGCCCCAAGTGATTTATACGAGAAAAGCTAAGGACATAGGTGGATTTTTAAATCATTTTGACACAGATTCTGCTCAAGTAGACAACAATAAGAACACCGAAAGGGCTTACGCCTTTCCCCCCCTCTTTGAGATCTCATTGCCAGTATATGCAACTTTGTTTTGGTTATATGCCAAGTTTACTGTGACCTTCTTGCAATAGACAGAGGCAGAGTTTGCTGGTACTACTCATTAAATGCAAGAGGATTAACATCCAGTTTATTTCCTCTAAAACCACAGAACTATCAGGAAATAACTAAGCCCTAAAGTTTTAGGTTTGTAGAAATGATTTCCTCATAATGCATGTACTTGGGAGGAATTTCAGAATCCTGTTATGTAAGAGAGACGCAGAGCCCCATATTAATCCCAGGGAATGATGTTTAATGGCTTGTTTCGTCCTTTATTGGTCTAAAGAATTCCTCAGAAATCAGCTGACCAGAAGTGCTGGGGAAGTATTTTTACCTCTGTTGCTGGAACTATTATCGCTCAGTAATTTCACTAATCTTCTTTGCAGTGAGATTAGATTGTAAATGCTTTGGTGCAGGGAGAACTTGTTTGGGAAAACTGCTTAGTACTGTGGGTGCCATCGAGTGGAACTACCAGTAAGTAATCAAATATGGTGTTGCATTGCTGAGCAATATTTTGAAATATTTATTGCCTTGGCTTTGCTTCAAGTTGACAGTGTTTCCTTGGAAGATAGTGTTTGTAATGTGAACTTTAATGCATTGTGTTTGGTATATACAATAAAAGCTAATGACCTAAGTTTGAAGACAAAATTACTGTGGTTTTATTTCATATTGAGAGTTGGTCCCTATTGTATAAAAAAGTTTTGTATGAATAACTAAAAATTGTTGTCCATTATTCTAGATCTCTGACATATTCAGATGCCACTCATGCATATACTTTCTGTTTTGAATGGCTTATTACAGAACCATATTTATGAATAAAGTATTTTTAGAATGTGTTCACTGATAGGTAAGGTATGAAGCGTTGATGGGTGTATGCGGCTGCTGGTTAAACTATACAGAATAGCTGAGGTAACAACTAACTGGCTTATGCTGTGTCCTCATATGAATTTTGAAAAAGACAAATAGTTACATCTTTGGCAGACGTATGTGCTGTTATTAAACCCCATTTTGTTGTTTATTTACAGGCAGCAGGGAAAACCGTTGTACTCGATGCAAGGCCTGAAGTATTGCTCATGTCATGGAATTACGAACTACAGCAACTTGCCTCTAAATTGCAGGCTTTCCTATCTGCCCTACTTACTCAATATTAAAAAAAACCTAATCCTGTGGATTTTATTTCCCTCTCTGTAGGACAGCAGTGAGTAATTACTTTTCTCTGGTGAAGGTAGAGATGCTGGAAAAGTTTAATTAATGCCCATTAGGAGATGCTGCTAGTACTTAAATGAATTCATTAGGGCGGAGTGCTTAGTGTTCATCAAAGTAGCAAATAATTGCAGTGGACTGAATGTTGTTTACACTGTACTGCATATTGTATCTTTTTGTTCCGCTCTATTCTGCAAAATATTTCGGGCTGTGTGAGTCTTCCTTAGCCAGGGACGTCTTTTCTCACCCCGGTGCAAAGTGTACGGATTCAAACCGAGGTTTGGGTTTAGAGCGTAAATCTCTAAATCTCCTGCTGCGTTGTTACTGTGGAGATGAGTAACCTAAGGGGAAAAAGGCGCATTTGTCTGCTCAGCTGTAAGGTCCTGCACTGAAAATAACTTCGCTGTCACTTAGCTTTGGTAACTGAATGGCCTTATTAATATGAATCTTTCACACTAATCTTCCTACCTTGGTCAATAACCTGCAGAAGGCAGCGAGAGTGTGGTGACCGCTTGTCTCCCCTCCATGGTGTGAAGAGGAGCGCAGGTAATCCGGGTGCGTAAGGAGTAAGGTCGCTCGCCTGTAAGCTCACGAGCGAAGGCGGGTGCCGCTTTGGGTGCTGTTCAGACCGCCTTGTCTCGGGCAGTGGGTGAAGGCTGAGGGCTCCTCCGAGGCAGGTGGGAGAGCGGGTGAGATGCCCCGTGGTCACGGCTCGGATGGCGTCTGCTGTCCCCCCGTCGGTGCTGGGGTCTGCCCTCAGTTTGTGGTTTGAACCTGGAGTTCCAAATATTTGTAAGTCACGGGTATTTGTATTGTTGAAATGATGTTCTTAGCACATTTTTTGAAACATAAGCATAGATAAGTGATTTGCACAGTTCTTAATTTAAAGCTATTTTCCCATAATTAGCTGTCTGCCATCAGAACTGTCAGTTGCTTTTTAAAGAAGCATTGGAAGCATTTGTGCTATTCAAACAGTTGCTTGTCCCAAATATGGAGAATTGCAACTCTGAAGACTGGAGAACGCGGTTACCTTGCTGTGATTTCCATAAATTTAATAAACTTTGGCCACGGAACAGTCTGATTTTAGCACAAGTTCTGTACCAAAAAAACAGCCAGACAGGTGTGTCTGTTAGGAAGCAGGAGGGTATCAGCTTTGTCTGGTCTTTGCAGAGGGAGGGAAGATGGCATGAACATGAAAATTGCTTTGTGGATGGGCCACTGTTTGAACTGTGGTGCTGAACTCTGCTTAAAATGGAATACTTTTCATCAGGCTGCAGTGGTCCTTCTGGGGGTGTTGGTGGCCCCACGGACAGGATCCTGGGGTCTTCGTTAACCTTTTTATCAGCCTGTATTTGTACACAAGTGTGTGTAGTATATCCACAGGGAAGTTCTAAAGTATTCAGAAACTACCAACTCTTCTCCGCTTTTTCTGTCAGTTAAAAGTCTACTAAAAATAGGATATTATTCCATTCAGGCATCAAACTCTGGTACGTAATGTGAAGTGTCATGCTGTAGGAATAGTAAAAGGGTTTTTACCTGAGGAAGTTCTTTCTGTGGACTGTTTTTTCTTACACTGAGTGAAATGCAGCAAAGAGAAAAAGGCCTTGAATCAGTTTCTGCTTTGTTGAATCACCTTCAGGGGGCATAAAATTTGTTATCCCGAAATCCTTATTTATTGCCTCTTGGCAAATACATCTGATTTTTTTTTTTTTTTTTTTCCTCCTAATTGAATTATGTTCTTAAGAGGTCTGTTGCTTTCTCCGGCGTGTGTGGTTGCAGAGATGTTCAGTATTAAGGAAATGGCAAGGAAAAACAACACCCCTTGTGTTTCAAAAAAACCCCCCAGTTCTTTGACAGAACTTTCTATCTTATCTGAAGAATTTGAAATTGGGACATGAGAAGTGAGCCCTCTCTTCAGGCTGCTTGCAGTGCTCTGGAAAGATTTAGTGTTCATTGTTACCTGGCAGTACAAGTTTTAAATGCAAAATATGAGGCATTTCTTATATTTAACGAATACGTGGAGATAAAAATAGAATCTGCTTTTTGAAGTAACAATGTGCATCTGATTCAAATGCAGGAAATTGAAGTGATGCCTGCAGACTTAGCTGGACCTCAGTGCTACTGCAAACGCTGCAAAATGAATTTAGAAGTAGAAGATATTTGAAATTTTGCTTTTCAAAATTTATTCTTAGCCTGCATGCTGGACATGCATTGTTTTTTTTACAGTAACAAATTATGCAGTCACCTCTTTCCAGTTATACTCCTGGCACAGTAAACTGTCCCGCTATACACAGTGCACAGGGTGCTGAGCTTTCCCAGGAGATATTGATGTGCTCCATAGCAAACGCATACGGCATTGGTTTCACCTGATTGCTCTGACAGTGCCTTCAGGAAAACCCCGTTAGTCTCTTAAGAATTTAAACTGGCAGATAAAGACAGGCTAATCTCTGTTTCATCACATTATTTTTTTGAGTAGCAAAAGGTTTCTTTTCTTTGCCGTTTCTGTATAGCTGCCAATGGGGACTGAACGGTGAATTCTGGAATTTAAATAGTTTTGTTCAGTAACAATCAAGTGCTAGCTACATAATTGCTACCTGATTCTGAATTGATATGACGAGTAAAATTAGGAACGATCTCGACTATGTTCCCATCACAGTTTTGTGAGATGATGAGTATTGTTAGGACAGGTATCTGCTGTCAGATTTGCTTGATGTAACTCATATGATCATAGGTACATGGTGGTTTGTCATCAACTAGCTGTACGTTTTATTATGTTGGTAAGTTGATATATATCATATACTTGTATTCAAGCAAAAAAGGTAACCATTAAAAACTCTAACCTTCAGGTTCTTACATGTGTCCTGGAAGCCAGGAGAAAGGAAACATTTTAATGAGAAGCATCTACTGTGGGTAACAAATACCTGCTCTGTGAAATGCTGTGCTCTGGCGATAGTAAAGCATTTCAAAGAGATAACTGCCGAACCTGTATGGTCAGACAAGGATGACAGAACAGGGAATGATGCAATAAATACAGGAAAAACCCAGTGCGCTGTCAGTTTGGGTTTTCCTGTTGGGGTGTACATCCATAGCTGCCTTGTGGTTGGTTGTGAATTGAGAACAGAAATTAGATTTGGCTTTGCCTTCAAAGCTGTCTTTTTTATTTGAAGTGCTTTCTTATGAGAATTCCATTTCTCTGTCAGTCTTGAATTTAGCGAGCTCTTTAAGCAGATATAAATGAGTCCCGCCTTTGGAGACAGCTGCGTAAAGATGATGGCTGGCAAGCTTCCCAAGCTGAACACACCGCAATCCAAGAGCTAAGCGCTCTGAATGTAGCTGGATGACCCTCTCTGTCTCATAGCAAAATAATGTTTGTATATAGTTATGACATCTACCTTGTGCTGAACTTTTGGGGACAAAAATTAAACTGAAAGCATCTGGTGAAAGTTAATCACTGAATCTGATAGATTATCATCCACACAGTTGTTGTAGGCATCTGCTGGGGAGCAGTTATTTTCTGCCCTGTTCTTTAGACTTTGATTTCTTGTTCACTGCCGGTATGTCTGTTCTGTGGCCATTTACTGTACTTAGAGAAGGGAGGGTAGGTGGCTTGGAAGCTGACTGCAAGTGAAGTGGTGTGTACCATCTGTATCTGACTGCAGCCACGGCCCGTGAGGACTTTCTGAAATAAAATGGTTTAGGTTTTAAAGTATGGTTGTACATGACTTGCATAGACTTGTTTTTAT
Source organism: Cariama cristata (assembly GCF_000690535.1). Taxonomy (NCBI): domain Eukaryota; kingdom Metazoa; phylum Chordata; class Aves; order Cariamiformes; family Cariamidae; genus Cariama; species Cariama cristata. The sequence goes on along the minus strand of NW_009633050.1, from coordinate 1,838 downwards.
GAGGGAAAGCATGAAGTAAAAATGAAAGTGGCAGTTACCTTGCTGTGAAGTTGCTGTCCTTGCTCTTCCTTTCTGCTTCAACTAGTTCTAGTTTATAGTTTGTTTTAAAGTAGCGGAAGAAGTTTATTCTGAAGCTAAAAAAGTTGGAAATACAGGTATTGTGTTCCCCATGCAGAATGACCTCTCCCTAGGTGAGCAAATGCTGACACGTCCCAGCTAGAACTTAATCTGCTGCAGAATTAACCTGTGGTCTGTGCTTAGAAGTTTGCATAGGTGGCAATGAAGGAGCAAGTTTTCTTTAATATTCAGTAAGTTCTGGTTATGAAAACCAGATTTATCCTTTTAATGACTAGGTTATTTTCACCTTTTAAAATCTGCTGATCTGTCAAATGCAGATGTTCTGAAAACTTTATTTCAGAAGCAATTCTTAGAAGATTATCTTGTGAAAACTCTTTCTTTGGAAATGTTACGGTTTTCTCTTTTTTATTTTTTAGTTTCTCTTGGTAATATTTAGCAGATAAAGGCACAGAGGAGAGGCAGCAAATACGTGTTTTCAAAGTTGCTGAGCACTGCGTGTCAGGTTCTGGTGGCCGAGGAGCTAAGTGGCTTGGTCATAAGATGGGCAACTGTCCGACTCTGCGGTCTGTCATCAGGAGGTGCTTTGGTAAGGGCTTGAGAAGTGGCTGCCAGAATGCTCTACAAAATGCGGCTTCCTGCTGCGGAATTCAGCGTGAGGCTGCTCTTCTGCATCGCAGTTCTGGTACAGTCGGGCACCGCTGGCGGGGCCTATGGCCGGGGCTCGTCTCCGCAGGAGAGGCGGCGAGCGGGGCTTTGGGCGTCAAGCTGGTGGGGAGACCAGGTCTTGCAGAACGTGTGACTGCAGAAGCCTGCGTTATTCCCGTTATGTTCTCCTTCGAAGTTGCTGCAATCTTTAATAAATGCCTTGCAATGAGGAAGTCAGAATGTCTCTTGCCTGTTTCGTGTCAGCTCTAGGTGGGCTTTCCATTCCGTGAGAGACATAGATTCATTATTAATCTGAAGGTTTATGTTTTAATAGCTGCTAGTTACCAGCCTCTTTTTCCACATACTGACTGACATACTCCATTGAGGCTATTTTCTTACAAACTACTGATAGATAAGGAAAAGAAGAAGTGCTGAGAAGCAGATGTTGCATGACCAAGTACCCAGCTGTGTACTAACAAAATGAATCTCATGGTGATTAGTTAACAATTCCTTGGCAGTCAGAGGCATATGTAAAACAGTAAACACAGCATGGGGAAATAATAATAATTAAAAAAAAAAAGGCATTTTCTGAGCTTAAAACATTGGCAACATCAGTTCAACCATCTGTGTTGCTGAAGAGCTGACTGTGTTGTGGGTAAGTCATACCAAGGTCAGTTGAACTGACTTTAGAAGTCCTTAACCCTTTCTTAGTGAAATGTAACATTTCTGTTTTCCAGAAATGGGGTGCATCATAATTTAAATGACATGAGAGCCACATGATGGGTATTGGAATTTAAACTGTCAATAAAGGAAAATAATCATTAGTGCTGTGGAGTTTTTACTTGCCCTTAGGTGAAGATGTTTAGCCAACGGCAGCAAAGCACAGAAACTGACAAAAAAACAGACAGGCAGCCATTTAAAGTTAACTTTTAAAGTTTAAGGGTCACTCTGTTACTGGAATGGTGTTGCCATTGTTACATCCATGGGTGAGTGCATGCAAAGGAGGAAAATAAAGATCATTATGACCTTCTGGCTATATAATTTAGAGCTGCCGCTGCAGTTACAACAGTCTGCTCTCTGGAATAATTCTCTTCTGCAATGCCTTTTTTTTTTTT
>NW_009633049.1:0-9398 GCF_000690535.1 Cariama cristata | reverse complement strand
TTCCCAGCCCAGGTCACTCTTGGTGAGCACTCACGTCCTTTCAGTGAAGCCTTGTATCCTGTTTTCTGGACTGGTATATTGCCTTGAACCATAAACGTTAGGCTGAGTTCTCCGCAGTCAGGGTAGCTCACTTGTGCTAGCCTTCGGCCACAAGCTGCTATCTGCTGCAGACTCTTCATTTGCTGTCATCACATTACACAAAAGAAAGGGGCAATGACTGTCTTGACATCTTTCAGTAAGTTTACGATTATCAAGGTATCCTCTGAGGCAGCCTGCCAAAAGCATCTGGTGTCTACATATGAAAAATACAAGAACAGTTAGTTCTGTTTTTTAAGGGAAAAAAAAGTCAAAACAAGTCATTACACTGAAACTGAACTACTAGGTTCTAAGTTCTGCTGTGCCAACAGTGTTGGGTGCCACTGGTGGACCCTGCACGAAGCTTGTTGGAGTAGGTGACCTCTACGGATGCCTTCCCACCTAAGTTAGTCTGTGTTTTTACAACTGCAGCAGAAACAGCCAGATGTCATTCCTATGCCCGTCCTCAGGTATGCAGTGCCTTTGTATGTAATCAGGCTGTTAGCTGCTTTTATCAAGAAGGAAGTGGAAACATGCTCTGGACTACTCCAACCCATTTTAAACATTTTCCTTGACAGACTGAGGACCTCAGTGCACAACTGCAGCAGGGGCACCGCATCCTGGATTTTGTACATTTATGGATCTAGGCTCTCATCAACAGCAAGAATTAATGGAAAGAGAGGTTTTAAAGCCTGACCCTGCAGTTCACTGGTGAGTTCCTGGGCAGCATATTGTGTTTAGAAAGCAGGTATACCACATATGTTTCTCTAGAAAAGGTTCTGTGTTTCCTATGTGACGAAGTTCATCGTTCATCACATGAAAGGGACGCAGTTTCCTAAGTAGCCAGTGTGGTTTTTGCAGCTTGTAGTTATATTCTACATCTCTAAAGGAAAACAGGCTTGTTGCATATTGTCAAGGAAATTCAGATTTACAGCCCTTGTACAGAACAGCTCAACGGAGAGGGGTTTGCTTGGTTCATTGGTGAGTTATTGATGTTATTGGGCATGGCTGGAAGGTCAGCCTGTTTATCTTATACTACAGCCCTATTGGCTTTCTACTGTTGAAGTGTAAAAAGTAATCCAGGGTTTATTTCTGGAAACTTCAGAATTGAGACACAAAAGAAAAATTGTAAAGTGATTAATTGGGACTGCACGTTAACTGCATCATGATGTCTTCCAAGTGCTTTTTCTAGCAAGTTCTATTCCTGTAAGATTCCTGAATTAATTGGAATGAGTTAATCTGAATATGACCGTGAAGGTATATGGCCTGATAGGATTTTTAAACTGTTGCTTTTCAAAGGCTGTTTAAGGTATTAGGTTTCTCTGCTCACTAATTGTTATTGATTTTTAACTCTTTCTACAAGGTCCAATAATGCTTAACTTGATTATGGATCTTTGACCAATAATGCGATACCTTCTCCTGGCAGCATGTGCTACAATAGCACATCATATATTTAGTTATTTTTTCCCCTAGTGACTCTTGTAATGCCTTTTTAACAATGGAGGGACATCTAACATAGCGCTTCCTCTAAGACATTATGGATTTTTTTCCCCTGGTATTAGTGATTTTTGTCAGTTTTCAAGAAGAAAAACATAATTAGTCTCAAGTTCCTTACTAGTTTTTGCAATGTAAATTAGATGAATATTGGTTTCAGTAGCATAGATTCATCTTTAATTGATGGCTTTACACTTTGTCCCTTCAGGCGCTTGCTAACTTTTTTTTTTCCTTCTGTTTTCTCTCAACATCTTGGTCTGTTAGACTTTTTTATTTACCCCGGAGAACGTCACCTGTGGACTGTCATCACGAAATCACCATCCAGGTTCAGAAACCCCTGGGGGAGCATAGGAAGTTGCAGGGATCAATGACGTGGGAAATTATGTCGCAAGTATACAATGTCATGGAAGAAGGGCACTGCCTGATTCTGTGAAGTGGGGACAGTCTCATTGCAAACTGGCCACAGTGCTGACCCCACAGTGAGGAGCAGAGGTGGCTGCACCGGCCGATCGTCACCCTGCAGGCACACAATGACACACTTCAGGGTGGCCCAGGGTATGTTAAGACCCTGAAAACATTGCTGCTAGTTGGTGCTCCTTCTAATAAACTTAACTCATAGCCTTTGGGCCCAAAACAGTAAAACTGTGTTTTGGAATAGTGGGGCTGTGGTGTAGCCAGCATCACCTGGGGTGGGTCACCTGGGGGAGATTGCCAGGGTGGTGACCTCGTTCAGGCATGACATTTGTAGTATCTGCTGTGCCTCCCTGTAGTTCTCAGTTTTAGGGCTTCAGAAACAATTGTTTTGGCCTTGATAGCCTGGTATATGCTCTGATTTTATCATTGGTGGATATGTTGTAAAACCAGTTTCCTTATAGTCTCTTGCAAATCACAACATAGAACTTCTGGACTTTACTACAGCTGGAAACACACAGAACTACCCTGCCATATTTAAAAATGTTTTCATCCAGGAGGTGAATGCAGAGGGTTGACTAAGACCCTGTTTTGATGCCTTATTATTCAGAGGATGTCAACAACTTGTACCTTCTTTACTTCTATGTATGCATACTATTATATAGATGTATATAGGCAACTTTGATGGAGCCTTCATGAGCACTGTGGCCTGACATTGCTTCCTTGAGAATCTGGTTGAGTAAAGAGAAAGGTATGAGAACAGCTGGCTACGATACAGGCATGAGAGGTAAGGCATTTCATGATGTTATACAACTTGCATTTTCATCCTTATTCTGGTTAATTAAGCTATAGAAGAATGGCTACACTAAAGAAAATTTATAGGAGTTTTTAAATACCTTTTTTATGAGTGCATATGCTGTTTTTCTCGTTTTAGTTTTTCTGACTCCTATTTGTTTGATAATAGTCTATCCACAGTGTATTGAAAAAATGCCCTATTCAATGTCAGATGCTAAAGTCTTTAGTATTGCATTGGTTTTGAATTTCCTCTTAAACTTTGGTATCTGGAGTTGAAAATGGAAGCCAAACTTCTTAATTCTGGAAACACAAATATAACTAGAATTTAAAAATATTGTAAAATTTAGCACTACCTCGCATTTGGAAAGCAATAAGAGTAATAAAAAAGTGTGTTGTATACTCAGTTAAACAGTGAATGACGGGAAATAGATAAGTGGTTTTGTTTTGAGATGGCATGGAGGGCTTTTTATCATACAATATATTTTTGCATTTGAATACACTTTTCAAACAAAATAAAGTTTATGCAACTCCAGACTTACCCATTTTCTTGGAGTTTGGTTTTATGGCAACAAAAATAACTATGAAGCCAAGATGCCTTGCTCAGGCTTTCACTTACCCTGTCCCTACCCTCTCTCTTCCCAAGCTGTTTAGAAGAATCCCTTCTCTGTTGGAGTTGTGAGTCCTATTTTTATGCTCTGGTGCAGTTAACAGGATTAGCATATGCCAGTTTGTAAATCCAAACAGGGCAAGTCAGCACAGATAGCCATGCAGGGTCATTGATTTTACTACTGTGTTCCTCTGCAGAGGGATGCAAATAGCAGCAGTTCTTTGTACAGCAGAACCCATGCTGTTTCCCTTCCCTTATAAGGATTTTGTATCTGGCAGTGAAACATGGCAACTAGCAACATAAATTGTGTGCGGGTGCAATTACTGCTGTGGAAGTAGCACAGTAGAATATGGTTTTAATTGTGTGACAACTTTAGTTGGGTAAAAAGGTGATGCCTGGGGGTGTCTTGTAGTGATAACGTACAGGTTAGACCTTAAAACTGAAGCAGAAAGTGAATGGTAATCTTAGGGACAAAGTTTTTTCAGATCTTTTGCTTTTCTTTATAAACAGAACCAGGATAGAATCAGCCTGGAGGCTGTTTATACATGTATGTACACATACATTTTGCTAATGAGGAAGATGCCTTGCATATCTTTTGAGTAGGAAAAACTACAGCCATAAAAGGAGAACAAACTTGCTTAATCAAAAATCCTCATGAGTTTTAGGGGTTAAAAATAATGTAAAATGCAGAAATATTGTCTGAACAATGCACACAGACAATGATATCTCTGTGTGTAATGCTTTATTATGGGACCAAAAAGCTGCAGAGCTGTTGGTACGTGTGCTAAATGGCTGGACAGTTGAGATGGCAGAGTATAGGAGCAGCAGAATTCATCAAGGAAAAACATTTGTGCTTAAATGTAATGTAGACAGTCCACAGCAGCCTTCCATGAGTTTTAAGTTTTATTAAAGTAATTATTCGAGTACATGCAGTCACTGGTACTAGATGGCATATGTGGGAATGTGCTGATCCAAGTGAATGAAAGAAGCAGGAAGGCTGAAACCGAGTTCTACAAGGAGCCGCCGACAAAATCCTGAGCAGTGGGACTCTTCAGAGAGGGCTGGTGGATTGTCTGTGCTCAAACCGCTCCTTGAAGCACAGTCAAATATTGCTCTATGTGGAGCTTCTGACTTGTGGATGAGGCCTGACAGAGTGTAGGCACTACTGGCTTTATCAATAGGGTAGGTACCTGTTATGAAGTGACAAATGCCACATACAGCTGAGCTTCGGCTGGGCTTGCTTAGGGCTCTAACAGGTGTGTGGTGGCAGGTAGAAATCAGGCACAGGGTGCTGCTACCACCCCAGTGGTCGCCCTCCCTGCCCCTCTGATAGGACCTGGCTCTCCTGCAGGAAGGGGGTTCCACTCCCCATCCCATCTTCAGTCACTGCAGTCTTCAGCTTGGTATAAGAACGTAGTAAACTGAAAATGGTTTAATTCAATATGCACTCCTAGGCGCTACTGGTTCAGGAGCTGACCTGCTAGAATATGGGCTGTCCTGTAGAGGACAGCCTTCCCCAGCAATGTAAGCCATTGAGTTTGTTTCCTGCCACGTATGTTTGTGGCCTTATCAGTGCTCTGAAGGGATTAAGGAATTAATTTTATGAGACTGGTGTGTCTATCTTGAATTTTAAAACCAGAAGAGCTACTTAAAAGTTAGTGTAAGCTGTTGATTAGCATTAAGGTGTATTGCTCTAAATTGTCTCTGACCTCTGTTAAGTGAGCAAGGGCCTGTCATATCGTCATAACTTCAACATTAAGTAGAGTCAGTTCTCAGTTATCTGCAGTGACTAGTGCTGTAGTAAAATGGGTAAAACATAGCTATGGATAATGGAAATCATATTTAAATTATGCTCTAAGAACATACAGTGAGAGAGTACTGGTGAAGATGAAGGCCAGTAATGCTTGCATCTTGATGCCCAGGGGCTCCTGAGAGGTAACTGAAATGAGATGGTGCATGACTTGTGCATGTGGCTGTCCTGCTTCCTGGCTCATGTTAGCTCTGTGGAGCCAAGCATCTCCACCATCTGGATAGCAGAGGGCTGGCTGTGCTGGCAGCAGTGCAAGAGGAGCACGTTATCCTGACAGCCTGCCTGTGTCATCCAGCTGGCGTGTCCTGTCACAACTTACACTGTTAAGTTTTCAGAGATAGAATCTGCCTTGTTATTGCCCTTTTTGCACAGATCTTAGCACAGTGAGTTCCCAAGCTTTGTCCAGCACACCATTACAGTTTACAGCCTGTAAACAACTGTATGAAAGAAAATTTCATGGGAGCCATAGAGCCTTTGGTACTGAGGATCACATGGATTTGTTGATTCAGTTCTCACCTGTTTGTGAAAGATGTAGAGTTGCGGTAGAAAGACTACATCCCTTGTTCTGACCTTCCACATTGTACTGGGCATCTGTTAAAGAGCTTTAAGAGTATTTTCACATGTCCTTCTTGAGGACTGTGCTCTTCTGTGCCACATCCACATGTAGTTTTGGGATGAGCTGATATTGTCTAGCAGGTGCAGCATAACTGGCCTCTTCCATTACTGGGTTTGCTGGCTCTTGTCTCAAGCAAATTCACAGTAGGAGGGTTTGGGAATCCATTCTCTGGGGAAGTCCGTGTTCAAAAGACCTGTTTTTGTCTTTCATCTGGAAAAACAATACATGGCAGTGTTTCTGAGGTAGATTTGCTTTTGTAAGCTGACCACTATCATACTCATGGACAGGAGGTGAGAGGAAGAAGAGAAATTCTAAACCAGGTATTTTTCTTCTGCCATTTCTTTCAGTCGGAAGCGTTCATTCTTTTATGTAAAATTGTTGTTTACTTGCAAAAGCGTGAATAATCAGAAAAGGCTTTTTGAAAACATGTGGTTTACATTTATGCCTAAGCCCGCAAGGCTGGTTACCACTGAGAGAAGGGCAATCAGATTCTTCCTGTCTTTAGTTCATAACCACCTCAGCTCTTTTTCACTTCTCGCTTCAATCAGGCATTAGCACCATGCTATAAGTCTAATTACCCAAATTGTTGAAACATACATATAAATATTGGGCACGCTTGTGCCGTGAGAAAAGGTAATATTGCCTTTTTGTCCTCTACAAAACCTTCTCTCTTTTGTATTTAAAAACATCAAGTATAGTCCTAGCTGGCATTGAGGAAATGACATAACGTTGGCTTGACCCTGATTTGTTTACTTAGAAGGCTGTTGTGTTATAAAATCTGGCATCTGAGAAAAGAGGAAATTATCTTAATCCTTCATGGAAGCATGCTGAATTATTGTGCTATGCCTGCAAAAGCACAGCTCCAAAAGGAATGGATTATAATCATACAGAACTTAATTGTTATCTTGGACAAAATCATTGTGTCCCCAAGCAATATTGACATTTTACTGATTTTTATTCCTCTTTCTTTTCAGCTATGAGCCTCTGTACAGTCTCCCTATCTATTGCTTGAAACCTATGCGGCATCATTTCTCAGACTTCAAAAACCCCACGTCACTGTCTCACTAAGGACACATAGGGTTGCCTTTCTTCCATATTTCTCCTCAGCCCCAGTGAGGAAGGCAGATTAGTCTAACTAGTGATATATCTTTAACCATGCTAAGAGTTAGTGCACCCCCAGGGTGCCTGTAATGACAGAAGCAGTCTTTCCGAAACAAACCAGAATGACCAGATCTGGAGCCTGGTTCCCAGCACCTCCCAGGGCTGATGCTCTGGGAGCTGACTGATCACCTGTCCCTGTTTCAAGTGTGAGCGCGAATGAAACAGGGTAAAGCTGATGTAACTGCCAACAGAATGAGTGGGGGGGGACGGGGGGGACGGGGTGTCTGTAGCTCGTGTGTCCAGTAGCTGTGACCCTGTTTGGTGAGCACAGTGTCAATATGTAGGTGTGTAACCCTATAGGGCATGGGCATGGCATACGTCTGTCACACGGTGGTGCTGCTGTTTAGCAAATACGAAACCTGTTCCAGTGATGGCAAGGAAAAAAGTGACCCCTACCACTGTGCAAATGTATTGGTTTGTACGCTTGTGTGCGTGCCTGTCTACACATGGGCTTTCAGGCAATGCAGGAACAGCCATCCGTCTTTTGCTTCTGCCATGGCTGGTAAATCAGGTACTGGGTTTTTCTTGTGCTGTATCTGCGTGGCTTATACGCATTCCTCTTCATAGCAGATGTTTCAAGATAGCACCAAACAAATGATGAGCAGGCCCTGGCTATGGTGTGGAAAAGCAGCAAATTGCCAAGGAAAGAAAGTAAGTTTTAAGCCTCATGACTATGTTCAGGAGGCACTTAAACGATGTAGAAAATAGCTTTTTGAATTTCAGCTTATAAATGTCAGTTGACAGGATTAGAGTCATTGCTTTGTTCTTGATGAACTCACCCTTTTCTTGGTGCCATGTTCCCAAGCAAACATCAAAGATACAACAGCTAACAACCAATTTCATTAGTGAAATGAACAGTGCCATTATTATTAAATCACATTATTGCCTTGTGCCTTTGTCAGAATGATATTTCATCATAACCATGATGGTATAAGAACAAAGAAGGCACATGGGTTGCTGGAAGAAGTAACACACTTTGTTAAATAACTGATATGACAGGAAGAAAGGGACAAACTTTTAGTCACTCAAACACTTCTTCAAATTACCAAGTTTGAGCACCCAAAATCTTCCCCGATATTTCCAACTATATCAGTTTGTCTAATCATGTCTACTAGCAAACCCTTTCTGCTTTGTCAGAGTTGGTATTGGTTTATTAGGGCAAAGAAGGAGCCCTGACTTCCAGTGGACCTGCCACCTGATAGACCACTCTGGGTTGAATCAATTCAATTAAAAATTGCCAAAACAGCGCCTAAGGCTTTTAGACACATTCATGTATTGTAAATTACTGTTGTAGAAAAATGTACTGGCTGTCATAAATCCTTTCATTTTTATATTACTTTATCAATAAATAACTGTTAAAAAAGGTAAGTATGTAGTCAATGGCTGTGATTTGTTACAGACTGGATGTAACTTGATGACAAAATTGTTAATGCAAGTGTGCTACCCTAAACAATTTCACTTTTCTTTGGTTTTATTTTTCCTACCGTACTCATGAGCCATTGCACATCTCTGTTGTTGTACATGTAGATGAATTAAATACAAATCTTGATCAGTGACAAGTCCTTTGAGTTCTTTAAAGCACTTTTCTCATCATGGACCACATGGATAATACTACTTCGGGGCAGGTGGGCATACTCCAGTTACCACGTAACCAAACGAGAATCTTTTAACTGCTTCTAGTCTAATTCCCACTTCCAACACATGTTTCTTCAACTCAACTGGGGAACAGATTTTGAATTTTGTTTATCCAAGGCTTTGTATTTATTATCCAGATATTCGGAATTTTACTAGATTTAGTATATTTTTGCCACATGCATTAAAAGAGGATTAATGCATTGTACAGGACACTGTATCATATATCGACTTGACTTTTTTTGTGATTTTGATGGAATTTGGTGTCATCCTTCTGGTTTGGAGGTATACCTGATACTCCAGGTGCTCCACTTTGGACTTCCAGTGTCAGAGACAACGGGCAGCTCTTGGTCTCTGGAGGCTGTTGGAGAGGCACACCTGGAGATGCTGAGGAGCAGCTGATCCCAGGGGGAGGGAAATTTTGCCACTTTCTCCTCTCCTGCAGCCACGGCTCCAGCCTGCGGTGCTGGCAAGCAGGCTCAGGAGCGATGCTGGTGAGTGTTTTCCCATCTGGTGGCAGTTCACAGGGAAAACAGCTCTGCGTGGTCGTGAACACTCAGCTGCCCAGAAGGAACAAAACCACAATGGACAAGTTTGGTTGTGGCAACTGCAAAATGGCACTCAGAAGGTTTGCAGCAGCACAGGGCGGCCCAAACCCTACAGAGATCATTATCTGCCCACCTGCAGCTCCAGGATGTTCTCTGCTTGCCCATGGTGGCATCTCCAATGAAGATGGAGAAGCTGATGGTGATGTATTTGTGGGATGGTGTAGCTAATGTGGCATATGCTAAAAAAAA
>NW_009633048.1:0-14013 GCF_000690535.1 Cariama cristata | reverse complement strand
GCTCCGGTTTCTGACTGGCTTGCGACAGGGTCCTACAGTTTGGCCACAAAACCCCCATGCAGCGTTACAGCCTGGGGGAAGAGTGTTTAGGAAGTGGTCAAGCACAAAAAGACCCGGGGGTGCTGGTCAACAGCTGGATGAACATGAGCCATCAGTGTGCCCAGGTAGCCTAGAAGGCCAATGGCATCCTGGCTTGTATCAGGAATAGTGTGGCCAGCAGGACTAGGGAAGTGATCAACCCCCTGTACTTGGCAATGGTGAGGCTGCACCTCAAGTACTGCGTTCAGTTTTGAGCCCCACACTTCAAGAAGAACATTGAGGTGCTGGAGCAAGTCCAGAGAAGGGCAACGAAGCTGGTGAACGGTCTGGAGGGTAAGTCTTAGGAGGTAACTTTGGGTATAAGTTCTCCAGTAGGACTGACCTCTGCTTTTTAAAAGTCCAATCAACTCTTCCTCGTGTACCACACTGGATTTAGAGAAACTTGGCACCTGTTTATTTTTTACCAGCTCTAGCCTTCAAGTGCTCCACACACTGATAAGAGGTGAGATGTTACTCAACCACATTCCTGCATAAATTGTAGTAAAAAAAGAAAACAGACTAGCAGATCTGCCATTAGGTATGAAAACAAAAATAACTTTGGGGATCCATGTTAGTTTGAAATCAGCACTTCCTTTTGCACTGGCCACTACTAGGTAACTATTTTACTTCGACTGCAGACTTAGGCTAAATTAAACCGACGACTTAGTGTGAAATCTCCGTGTCCCATTAGCCAGACTCCCTGAATCATAAAGTCCTGGTCGTTCCTAAATGCAAAGTCAGCGGTTTTATTTCGTTGACTGGGTTTATGGCAATGAAATACGGTTACATCAGGAAAACTTCTGACCTTTTGCTGTATCTTTTTCAGAACTATCCTGCTAATGACCATTCATATTAATTGGATATCTGAAAAACAGATGTTTCAGTACAATTCTTCATTCCTTGATGTTCAGTCACCCTGCTAACAGTACTTACTACCACCCATCAAGAGATAATAGACTCAATATAGTGTAACAAGATTAAACTGAATATTTGACTAACATCAGTGACTGTTCTCTGCCAGGGCAAGATATCTCACTTGAACATTTTAAGAACTTTTACTTTGTTGATTCTGTTACAGCACACATTGAACCTGACCCTCTTAAAACACCTGTAATATAATCTAGTGCTAATAAACCAATGTGCATAGGAATTGAGGACCTGGTACTTACTCAGTTCTACCAGGCCTACTGTCATGGCAGCAACCTTTCTTCAAAGACAAGGATAGACAAGGTAATAACTCCCAAGAGAACCTCCACATATTTCATCTCAATTGTCAACATTTTTAGTCACTGTAAATCTGAGTAATTCAGTTGTGGAGGTGATGTGAATCAGTTCAGCTAACTTTTGGTTTTCACTGTTTGCTTTTGTCCCGTCCAAAAGCTGAAATGATGAGTGCTGAAAGTAAACTCTTTATGCACCATTAAATTTGTTGAGAAGCACATCTTTCCAATATTTTCTTTGACAGGATGTTCAAAATATATTCCTATTCTTTTTCACTAGGTAGTTTGTTTTTAAACTTGAACAGCTTGAGGTGGATCCCAGACAAAAACTTGGATCCATGTTCTTTTTAGATCAGTTTCAGATGTGTGGTACATTTACCATTGTTAACAAAGTATAGCTCCCTCTTTGTCTCTTTTTTTCAACCCATGGGTGTTTTGATCTAATGACACTGATCCTTCATTTCAGGGATACAAACTCCTGTGTTCAAAACTAAAAGGGGTGAGGTCTTTGCTGTCAAACCAGTTGAACATTTCTACATATTTGACTGATTGACAGATTAACAGAAGGATAATATAAACCCAAAGTTAACTCAAGTTAATATAGATTATTTTAAGACTAAATTAAAATCCAAATTAAAATTCACTTCCATCTACAAATATGGAAGCTATGGGTGTGAGCCTGTGACTATAAGAGCTCTTGTGTATATACTGGACTTTTACTGTAAGAACTACTACTGCCAAAGGTAGAAGAGGTAATAGCAATTGCCCTGACAAATTGCCTCGCTAAATATATAAATAGCACACTCTTTACAATATTAATTGAAGAAGGATCCAGGAATGGTAAATACACATTTTATTCTAGAAATCAGTTTGACATACTATGGCTTACTTGAAACATATCTGCCAGTGATGATCAGAAAATTAATTAATATATAAGAAAGGAAATGAGAAGATAAGACATCCTGGAAGATTGTTCAGATTTCCAAAGGAGCTTATTAACAAAGATATATTCCTGTTGTCAAAATGCTTTTTTCAGCCATCTTTCTTCAGGGCTTGTGCATGGTACTTATGAATAGAACCACAGCCATTTAACAGGAGGGCAAAGACATACGGTAAATCTCTTGTCAGAATGCCTCTCTAACTTCACTGTGAGATTGCACATATTTCCATAACTTTGAGCCATAAATCTTTAGATCAGGAAAAGAACTTAAAGATCCTTAAAGGTCTATATAAGACTACTGTTTCTTATATACTGTGTGATATCTCTCATAAAGTGCTTTTCATGTGGCCCTAAGTGAGGGAACATCTCTGCCAGCCAAGCTGGGGGTGCCTGGGGGAAAACAGGTTTCAGAAAGGGCCAAAGGCGGCACAGGCAGAGGAGGAGGAAGCCGAGGAGGGAGCAGCAGCAGCGGGACCCCGAGGCCGGAGGAGGAGGAGGGGGGTTTGGGGGAGGAGGAGGAGGATTTGGGCAGGAGGTGGTGCAGGCCCGGAGCAGGGATCCCCTGCAGCCCTGGAGAGACCCCGCTGGAGCAGAGACCCAGCCTGCAGCCCGGGGAGGGCCCCACGCCGCAGCCGGGGGATATTTCCTGCAGGAGCTGCGGCCGTGGAGAGCCCAGGCGGGAGCAGGTTGTCCCTGAAGGGCTGCAGCCTGGGGAAGGGTGGAGGAGGGAGGAGCAGCTGAGAGGGGCTGTGATGGACTCACCACAACCCCCATCCCCACCCCCTTGTGCCCTTTGCAGGGAGAGAAGTTGGGAGTGAAGGGGTGAAGCTGGGACTAGGAAGAAGGGGAGAAGAAAGGTGGTGTGTTTTAATGTTTGCTTGTTGTTTCCTACTACTTATATTATTAAATTTTTACTGGAATTGGCAATAAATTAAATGAATTTTACCCAGGTAAGCCTGTTCTGCCCACCATGTTAATAGCTGAGTAATGTCCACGCCTTTATCCTTACCCAAGACATTTCTGCTCCTTTTTTCCCCACCTGACCTGTTGAGGAGGGGGAGTGAGAGACCAGGTGGGTAGGAGTTTGGCGTTTAGCCAAGGTTAACCCTCTATGGTCCTGTTGACTTTTAGATGTTCTGCAAGTTTAAGGGTCTCACAAAAGAAAGGGAAAAAGGTAGTTTCCAGTTTATTGTGACACCTTCTGTGAAGGCTATTTTACCACTTGGACTGGCTGACACTCATGGGTTTACCTAAGGTGGCTGAGATTTATGAACTACAGTCTTTAAGTCTGTTTGTAGATTTGGCCTTCTGCCAATCAATAAATAACATGAACAGCTCAATGAAGAGCCTTCATGACTCCCTGAATCCCCCTGTCTCTGTGCTCAATAACTGCAGATCAGGTTCTCATGCTGAGTTATAACCCTTAGCAAGTAAACTGTTGCCTTCATCAGCTCCTGGATTGGTTTACACTGTAGACCCTTATGAAACACATTGCAATCTCTATTTGAAGAACTACATCAAATGGATCTCAGCAGCACCTATAACATCTGAAATTGTCAAAGCCACTTACCAAAAAGAAGGGAAAAAAGTTGTGCTGACCATCTCCAAATGTGACTAAAAGCACCTGCACAACAGACTTCATTACCCTATAAACAGTAATTATTACCCATTCATGTAACAGAACATTAATTTCAATAATGAATGTTCATGTAATATATAATTAATCTAACAGGATTCTAAAAACACATATACTAGGAAAGAAAGAATAAGTAATTCATGCTTTTAACTATCTATGTATATTTTTGTTGTTTTCAGCTACACAGAATCATAGATTATAAAACTCAGAAGAACCCTCCATTTTCTCTAGTCTCTTCAGCAACAAGCTATATATTTGGGTTAATGTGGGGAAAAAAAAATTACTTGCCTACAACAGAATATGACCTGCAGATGTATAACTCTGATATCAGAGTCCTGTTACTAGCCAAAAGAGCTCCATTTACCTTACTTGAGGATATAATCAGTATTTACGCTACTATAACTGAAAGTTTTTGTTCATTTTGACAAATCTTAGCTGCAGAAAAAGCAGATATCTAGCATAAACTGGATTGTAAAAGTATAGCCATGACAAAACAGGCATCTCTCATCGTGATGGGTTATGTGCAGAGAGACTACAGTTCTTCAGGTTTTTTTATAGAAAATTCCTACACCTGTCAACAGGAATTTTGTAGATGTATCTACAACAGAATATGGCCCTATTTCTATTAGAAAGAGTAATGTTATGAACAGAAATATTAATGTAAAGTTTGAACCATTTTATTGTGGAGAAAGTATTAGACCAGTCCCGCATAAGGAACAAACTACAAGACCAAGAGTCTTTTGCTTGGAAAACAACAGCTGGAAGCAAGGGAAGAAGTGGCACAGAAAAAAACACAACAGAGATCTGTAAAATCGGATCTGGCATGGAGAAGGGAAAAAATGGAAAAATTAGGCAAGACAAATTTCAGCATTAATGGATTTCTAAGATAAAGATCTTTTGGACAGGGATTAGTCAAATTAATGAGACAAATATCTATCACAGGCTATTAAATATGAAGAAAACTCACGTGGTTAAGGAAGCCTCTGAATCACCAGTCACGGTGCTGTGAAAATATTTTAGAAATTATTGCAACATTCTTGTCCTATTCTCATCCCTTTTGCTTACACCACTCGCTAGTGGTCAATGCTACAGACTCAACTGAGATTTTTCTGAGCCTTTATTCAAACCCAGGACCATTTCTTACTCAGAAAAAGAAATTTGTTATCAATTACACTCTTCTCTACATGCATCATAACAAAAGCAATCATTCTGTTGTTTTCAGTGTTGTAACAGAACCTATTAACAGTAAAATCCTCTTGACTACTGATATCTATCCTAGTTTACCTTTCTTTAAGAACTATTGCCAGTTAGTACTAATGGTTATGGTGCAAAATTTAAAACCAGGGAGACTTCTGCATTTGAGCAGGAAAGATTTCCTAATTAGTTTTTCTTCTGTTTCCAGTTTTCAAAAGTTGCTTGATTCCTAACAAGTCTTATATAGAAATGTGTCCGGAATATTTTCAGAGATTATTGTCAGAATGAGTAAAGGTCAGGTAAAAGAAGTGCACTATTACATTTTTGAGGAGATGAAAAGAGTGTTCAGCAGATATAGGCTGATTAAATTATGCTAATCTACTTCTACTTAAAAATGTGCAATTCCCCCAGATAGGTTTTGAATAAAGTGCATTTTAAACAGGATAAACAGCTAAGCTTTTCTTTCCATAGGGAAAATTCTAGCAATGATTTCTTACTGAATTGTGTGGACAACTCTGTGTAAATGTGCATGTATATTCATGCAGGGATCTACACAATACTGATCCAATAAGGTGAGAAGAGTATTGTCTGCACAGCCAGAATCACACCAGGACATACAGCACATACTAGAGAGTAAAAGCTTTTTAACACACTTGCCCACATCCATTGAATATACATACTCCTTTACCCAAATTCACATACTGCTTTGATTATATGCTAATTTCTCCCTTTTTAGTATTACAAAGGGCTGTGGGGTAGAAAAATAGTGATTATATCCTTTTTAACCAGAAAGAAAAAGGATTTTCCATTAGCCACCAAGCCAGAGAGAGGCTCCCAAACTCCAGGCCCTGATTGGCAGGTCCTACTACTCCTGATTTCTGGAAACATATTCTCATAGTGGCTGAAAAAGTCAGTCATTGACACTGGAGGAGATACTCCACCCGCTTAATCTCATTTCTTAATAGTCTTCTTGATGTAGTTTAATTTTCAATTAAATGCCAGCATAAGCAGAATCAACATTTTGATGTATGCATTTTAACAGATAAAAAGCCTTGTATCTTTGAAAACTCTGTGACTGTATATGTTTTAGTTAGTCCAATGAGAAAAATCCTCTACAATTTGTCACATTATTCTTTTGAATCTATCAAAATCTTTTATATAGCTAGCAATATAAAACAAGCATAGTTCATATTAAAATCAATACTCATTGACTTTTCAATGTAAAACAATTTCTACCTCAAGAGTTTTGGTTTACTCTTTTTTTGTGTTGTATCTTGAAACATCACTTTAGCTAGCAATCTATATTTTTACTAGTAACACTTATCCAGCACGTTTTCACTTCAATTTATTTAGTGCTGATCATCCAAGCATAAGAAAACACTTTGCAAAGAGTGTCTAACTAAAAAATTAAGAATGTCAGTAAAAATAACACCTTTCTTCACAGTTTTTCTCCTTATGTGTTTTCAGAGCCAGGTCTGCTAAGTCGACTGGCAGTTGCATGTTTTTCTTATTTTTCCTCATATTTTCTTGCAGAAGTCATACAAGGCTGTGAAGGTATCACTGCAGGATACGTACTACTACAGTGACTCCAGCTGTACTCTGTGCTTCTAATTTGAATCTCCAGGTCTGCAGGGAGAAAAAAATTCCACACTAGAAACCCAAACTGAGCTCAGGACATGTTTTATTAGACATTACGGAACTATAGTGTGAAGATGGGATTCACCTTCTAGCTTTATAGATGGAAGTGCTAAAGTAATAAACAATTATTCTCACTAGTACTCCTGAGGACGACAAAACTCAAAGGCCCTTTAAGTAAGTAATGCTATAGCATTTCTGTGAAAATAACTCGTAATTACAAGTAAAGAGACAAGTACTGTTAAGAATTAATTTCTACTATTTACCATAGGTAAATTGTACTGCAGATCCTAAAAAAACTACTTTTTTAAAATGGCAGTGTATCAACATCCATGTCTTACTTCCTCATATTTTGCTTTCCGATATACCTTCATCTGTTCACATTTGTATTATCTTTTATTATGTTATAGAATGTAGAACGAATTGAAAAAGACTATACATGAAATATTTGAGTTGTTGGACAAGATTTTGTTTCAACTTTGTTCCAAACTTAGTATCAATGTTTATTGTCCTTTAAGAGAATTCATTATTTTGTTTTCAGCTTAGATCAATATTTGTAATATTAAGTAAATATATCATGACAAAATATTTGAACTTTATGGACATGGCTTCCAAATACATTTTATATTCTCTGTAAGGTAATGTCCAGTGCAGTGTAAAGGAAAGCACACAAAGTTTAGAGTTGTCTGCAGTCTGGAAAATCCAAAAATGGTAATGGTTGGTGTGTAGTGAAACTTCACTGTTCTTTTCTATTCCATGTTGTCCATGTCTTCTCCTTGTGACTCAAGTCAGGTTTCCCCAATAACCCTGTTTGTTCTTTCTCACTTGCAGGTCTTTGGTTTTGATATTTTTTTTCTGCTTTACTTGGATCCCCTATAGCTCAGTTCATCTCCAGAAGAACTTGGAAGTTTCATTTTCTCTCATCTGTCTACTTGTTAACTTCTTTTGACCCATTCCACAATCTTTTATAGGTGAACATTAACTCTGCAAGGTTAATGTTAAAAATAATTAATAATTTGTTAAAAATAAATCAATTCCTCCAAGTCTTTTCTATTTTGATTTTAAGTTTCTGTATGCAGAGTTGTCTTCCACTTAATGTTTGTCTAGGAACTCACCTTTTTTAATTGGATATTCTAGTTGATTCCTACTGCACAAGCAGTAACTACGACTAAGTCACAGCTTTTGAGGTCTTTCATGATCTTTTTTACCAAGGTGAAAATAATTAAAGAAATATTTACTCTCTGGGTCTTCCTTCCTCGTGCACATAGAACACTTCAGAGACTCTTGATCTCCTGTTTCTGTATTGGAACAAAACACAATACCAGCTGGTATTTGCAGTAGCATTTATTACTAAATGTCTATGGTACAAGCCCTCAAAAATGTAGATACAATCCATGCCCAAGAGAAAAGACTAGCAACAAAATGCATCAAACTGGAGGACAGATAGGATCAAGCAGAATAAGAAAAATAATAATGGTTTTCAGGACTGAACCACAAAGCAGCAATCAAAGGATAAATATTATTCTAAGGGGAGGCAGAAATCAAACATCATGCTTTTTCAAAAGGAAACGTAATATTTTCCTTGATGGAAAGCCCAGGTAAATGAAAACGGGCTTTCCTGGTTATGACAACAAAGGCATGTACAAGCACTGGCTAGTAAACGCCAAGCTCAAAACCACTACAAGCCAAAACCCTGCAATCATGCTACTAAAACTTTTTGGGTTGCTTTTTTTTAAATTTAATTCCATTTTTCTTTCTCCAGGTACAAAATCCAGAAAACCCTGAAAAACACTTTGCAAAAGCACTTGGATCTGCAGCATGTCACAAGGATTTTTGCTATGACTTTTTCTTTGTTTCTGCAGGTCTTAAGTGGCTTTGAAGCTGACTACACCTCAGAATATTTCCCCACACCACATATTTAATATTTTCTCACAGTGTACAGATAATGCCATTTTAAAGGCAAGTCCTAACTAGAACAGCTTGAGAATGATTTAAGGAAATATTTTTTGCTACTTTGAAATCATGGGTTTACTGCAATGGAAAGCGTTTACAAGATTACAGTATTGGTGAAACTCATGTTAGAAAATATTTATTGGCCTGCAAAATTTCACAACACAGCAGAGATAAGTCAGCCTCTGAAAAACTCAGTGAGAAGGCCAGCCAGGCAGCTTGCAGGGAAGGAGGAAGCAAGGCCGAAACAGTCAGTAGATTGTCATCCAAAATATGTTCCCACAACTGTACATTAGTCAAAGGGCCTCCCACTCTCACTTCCACCTCACCCACACTTTGAAATAAAGCTCCTATTACCAAGACACTTACCAAGCAATAATTTTTCTCAGTTTCAGGTGGTATCCACATTCCTTAACTACTCTTACATAATTTTTCAGCTTCTCACATAATTCCTGTAGTTTACATGCTAGGATTTCTGGAGCATCCACTCCATAAATGCATGCATTTAATAGGTCTCCTGTGTCATAAGTGCCAGAGCCATGGATACATATTGTGGATACCCTAAAACATCCTAAGTGGCAATAGGTGTCTGTATGTGGGCAACTGAACCAAATCCTTTGAGCAGAAATAGAGAACTTCAGAGGATCATTCAGCTGACTTGCCAGTAGGTGTTAAATCTAGAACAATTTTCTCTCTAGTCTCAAAGTACCCAAAATTCCATTGATTAAAATGGGAAATTGCATATGAAGACTCCTGCATTCACCCGTTTTAATCTAGAGATTAACTCCTCACTTCAACTTCAGATCTGGTTTAGACTTTTTGTGATCTCTGGTAAGTCACCGATAGTTTTGTACCAAATATTCTCAAATTAACATTCCTTTCCTGGGGAAAAGCACTGTGAAGAAATACATCATTCTTAAAACCAAGTAATGTAAACAACCTAGATGGATATATTTCTCAGAAGTACCACTTTGCTGTGATGTATGGCTTATGGAAACATTGTGCCCAACTCTGTCATAGATGACAAATACTACGCAATTTTAGTATGTACTGAATAAGCATACAATGCTTTGAAGCTGATGATCTGCAGTACTGCTCTTGGACAAATCAATAGATCTATTCAGCTTTGAGAACAGCATGCAGCATACGGGATCCTAAACTATGTGCAGTCAAAATATGACCCTGCAAATCCACTAGCAAAGCAAAGTATTATTTCACATAATTCAGTGAAGTCCTTGTCATTAGACATTTCCAACAAACAAACAAGAAACAAAGCAAAAAACAGTTAAGAATTTTACACAATTTGGTAGCCAGCCCAGCAGGTGGTATTCATCTCACCAAAAGTATAATTTTACTTAACTAGCTGTACTAGACCACTGCTATACCTAGTGGGGAGACATGAATGTTTTAATTGGCAAGACATTTGGCCCATTTTAGGACCCTACTTTAGGACAAAATGTGTATCTTTCTTAAAAGCATCTTTTACAATCTGTTTTCCTGTAATGAACAATAAAGGACTATAGACAACTAGCTCAAAGTATATATTTTTAATGTTCAACAAAGTAAGATTGTCACCACGTAAGTGTTTGGTGCCATTTTGAGCACTGTGGGGTAAGCTCCATTTGGGGCTAGAGAAGAGTGTGGATCTCCTAGGTTCTGTGTAGCATTTGCTACCTGAGTGCAGACTTCTTCAGTACCCCAGAGCATCTCTAATGATCCTAAGTGACCATTTTTAAGCAACCTGATTTACCCTAGTGAAGTCTTAGTCAGATGAATGTCACCCCTCTGGAGTAGCTGTTTATTATTCAGACTTGTGTTACTGTAAGCCTTCTTCTGCTTTGCACCTGGAACAAAATAGGACTGCAAGCCAGGAATCAGAAAAACCCAAACTATTTCAGATCATTTACTATACAAAAAATATCAGTGAAAAAGATAATCTTGGAACAGAAGACAAAAAGAATTTCAGTTTGAATGAACTATTTTTGTGAACCAATCTGAATGGAACTATTAAAAAAAACCTTAGTGGAATCATATTACAGTTTTACATTTAAAAAATTAAATATATGCAAGTATACACTAAATTATATACTATAATTAAAATTGACAGTATTTTCTTATCTTTTCAAGGAACACAGATTATCCCTTACATGATTGTTTTGATTCCTACATTAGTTGCCTGTTGAAAAAGAAAAATTGAAAAAAGGCCATAATTAATAGATTCTATAAATTTCCTGCCATTCAAAAGTATAAAAATATTATATTCAAAACCTATATTCAGTACCTAAAAGGAAGCCTAAAAGAAAGTTGGGGAGGGACTTTTTACAAGGGCCTGTAGTGATAGGACGAGGGGCAATGGCTTTATAGTGGAAGAGGGAAGATTTATATTAAAATTAGGAAGAAATTCTTCACTCAGAAGGTGGTGAAGCAGTGGAATAGGTTGCCCAGAGAAGCTGTGTATGTCCTATCCCTGGAAGTGTTCAAGGCCAGGCTGGATGGGCTTTGAGCAACCTGGTCTAGTGGAAGGTGTCCCTGCCCATGGCAGAGGGGTTGGAAGTACATGATCTTTAAGGTCACTTCCAACCAAACGATTCTATGATTACCTTGTTGCAGGTAAAAGGAAACATACATTATATAAAGTCAAGAACGCCTTATTAGTGTAATTGAAATCTTAACAGCCTACTCAAAGAATTGTTACTAGACTAGACCAAAAGTAATACAGGTAAAAACCATTACATTTTATACATTTTCAGTGGTGCTTTACAGCTGCTTTTTTCTTCTGTGATCTGCTACTCCATGCTAGGTATTGAACTTACTGTATGTGAAGCATCTTATCTATACAAGATATTTGCTCTGTTTACTCATTGCTACCCTTAAAACCAGTTTTCCCTCCTCTCTGGTCTGTATTTCTCTAATTGACCATTGGTGAGGTGTTTATAATCTTGGGATTTTCAGCATCACATTGCATCCCTTTGCTCCTGCCTGTAGTATTCTGCAGTGCATCCTGTGTCCCCACTTTTGAGGACTCTGCTATTATCCCATGACAATACTTTACACTATATCATTATGTTAGGGTCATAAGTAGCTGATGCTACACAGAACAAATACTTTTACCACTACCTATGTGAAAATTATGGCTGTACCACACAATTACACAAAAAATCGGCAAAATTAAAATAAATTAGGCAATAGCTACCTGGTCATTAGAAATTGCTACTACAGTTCAAGAACCTTAAATAAAGCTCCAGGCAGGGCAGGTCAAGTTGAAACAAAACCTGACAAGTCCTGAGGTCTTGCAGAGTTAATCTGAAGCCCGTGGTCTGATACTGACAATGACAGAATAGTAGTTATTAATTTGCAGGGCTACAGAAAGAAGGCATAATGGCATTTTTGTGGTTAATGTTGTTTAGTACATACACCATGAGATTGGTAGTCCAGACATTTTAATTCCATTCTTTACTCTTCCCCACACCTTTCTGTAGCTCTGCTTGCTGTTCTAAGAAATGGAACAATATTGCATTTGTTGCACAGGTATCAAAGATCAATTAAGTAGTGCTTCAGAAAGACTTAAAGATCCTCTGAAGAGTCTTTACCTTGTGAAGTGCAGAACACCATAGCTTTATTGCAACATTTGAACACACGTTTAGCTTGAACTGCTGGGACTTCTCAAATTTTTAAAGCTGAACACAAGAATCAGCGTACTCAGGAAAGGAATCAGAATACAAAGCACCCAGCAGGATTGTACTCAGAAAGGTAACTAGACAGGAATGAAGTATTGCTGGGTTTGGGGTTGTCCACCCCCTAATCCCACATCAAGTCTTCTCAGGCAGCCATGAAAACTGAAGTGCACTGTGACTCTGATGCCCTGGCTACTTTATTCTGTGAGGAGCATCAGTGAGAAAATCTGCAAGCCTTCCTCTGGAGCAATGTTAGGATGTATCCCAGTGAAATCATTAGGTTTACACCACTACAGGAAACACTTTTTAACATTAGTACCACTATCAGAATCTAGCCTTTTTTTCCCCTCCCTCTTTCTTTCCCTTTTACTGTTATTATTCAAGCCTTCCTCAAGTAAAACTCACGTTGAAGTCACAGTGGGAAAAAGAATCCCAGGTACCAAAGAAATTCCTATGATTTCCTCCATTGATGGCTTTCAGCAAAGATAATTCAGTCATTTGCCCAGGAAAGGCATACTGTCAGATGCAGAACTGCCACCATGAGGAGCATCCCTACTTTGCTCATACTGCAGCTCGGGACTGATTGACTTGCTGCTGTTGTGTGGCAATGAAGGAATGATGCCATATAGGACAATCAGTCCCAAAATTCTGGAAGGACAGTGCCCATAAGTGACATTTTGCCTGAACATTTTTTCCAGTGGAGTTGGTGCTAGGGAAAAAAAACAGACTAGAACATAGTTGTTCTTGGTTGTCATCAGCATACATTCCCCATTTTTGAGCAAGAAAGACTGCTTATTGAGCACAGTTGATTTAGGGGAACATAAACATACACAGTGCATCTGGCTTGAAAATCTTAATGGACACCACCATGACCTCCAACTAACACTAATCCAGTAGGGAATTAGACAACACGAGTTCTTAAAAACATGCCTAATCTTTTCACGCACAAGATTGTAGTAACACCGCAGACACTTAGCCTTCTGTTCCAGCAGGAGATGTGTTACCAAGTCAAGTGCATAAACAATGCAGTGCAAAGACATTATCTGCCTATATATATTGCTGAGCTGTTAGAGACTTAAAGTGTCAAAAGTAATTGCATGGATCTGTGATGCGTGGAGATTTTTCAACACAATCTGTGTTGTTACATTGATTAAACTATTTTGGTTATCTGGGTCATCAGACCACAATGCCAAGTCATTAGAAGCATAGAATCATTATGGTTGGAAGAGACTTCAAAGATCAAAGTCCAACCGTATACCTGATGCCACCATGTCTACTAAACCATGTCTTGAAGTACCACATCTAAACGTTTTTTGAACATCTCCAGGGACGATGACTCCACCACCTCCCTGGGGAGCCCATTCCAATGCCTAACAACTCTAACAATGAAGAAATTCTAATGTCGAGTCTGAACCTCCCCTGGCACAACTTGAGACCATTTCCTCTCATCCTATCACTAATTACTGGGGAGAAGAGCCCAACCCCCACCTCACTACAACCTCCTTTCGGGTAGTTGTAGAGGGCAATATGGTCTCCCCTCAGCCTCCTCGTCTCCAGACTAAACAACCCCAGCTCCCTCTCCGGACTAAACACCCCCAGCTCCCCCAGCCACTCCTCGTAAGGCTTTTTCTCCAGGCCCTTTACCAGCATTGTCACTCTCTCTGGACACGCTCCAGCAGCTCAATG
>NW_009633047.1:0-6451 GCF_000690535.1 Cariama cristata | reverse complement strand
GGTCCTGCAGGCTGGAGGCATATCTGGGAGCATGGGGGTCATTGGTAGTCAAAAGAAAATCTGGGTTCGTATTCGGGAAGCACGCCACACCTCCGGTGTGATGCACAACACGCCAGAGAACTGTAGTTACTGTAGTGTAGGGGACTGCTCCATACATCATCATTTAAATCATGAGTATGCTTTTCAAAAAAGCGATTGCCACTGATTCTTATACCCTAACAGATAGCCACATGGAAAAATCAGTTGAGAGTTGCATGAGGGGTGTTTAAAGGCCCTGGAAATCACAGCCCCCACCATAGTTGCATTGTCCTTGCTGTGGAAACAGTTACTATATTGACTGAAAGTAAAAATTGTTACTGAAAAATGTCATTATCTACCAATGCTTGATGTGAAACTGGACCACAGATTAAGTTGCATATATTCTTTTCTTCTGGGAAATAAACAACTACTTACTTTTTTTTTTTTTTCCTATTTTAGGGTTACCTTGCATGAAAAGGAGAATTTTATGAATGCTGAAAACCTGGGAATAGTGTTTGGGCCTACTTTAATGAGACCTCCAGAGGACAGTACCCTTGCTACACTGAATGACATGCGGTACCAGAAGTTAATTGTGCAGATTTTAATAGAAAATGAAGATGTTCTCTTTTAGACAAAGAGAGGCATGTCTTCAAAGCCATTTGTTTTTAAAGAATTAGTTTGAAGGAAAAGCAACATTTCTTTAATTTTTTTTAAACATGAAGGAAAAGTTCCTTGACTGCACTTCAATTTCTGCAAAGTTGCAGATGGATGCCAAAATGTTTAGGGAAAGCCTATGTCTCATAGACATATGCCTCTTTGTAGAAGGGAAAAAAAAAAAAGGTCAGAAAAAATCCTCTTACCTTGTATCTTTTGCCTTGCCTCAGATGTATATTTGTTTTGAGAAGTTGCAAACAATTCTATTGTTAACTTATTAAGAAACACAAAACATATTTTAATATGGCTAGAGAAGCAAAAAGGTACTTAATCAGTGTTACTCGTATGCGCCTATACATTTCCCTTTCCATGAGACATAAGTATATATGTCAATTGTGAAACAGAACCTATATTATAAAGATATTTTTACTTTACCTAGCTGAAAGAATGGCATTTTATTTTAGCAAACTATAAATCAATGCGGTGCATTGATTATTTTCCACGTAATCCTTTCCTGCATTTTTGCTATGATATATTGAAAACAATTACCACTAATGCAGTATTATCCTGACATACCTCTTTCATTGCAAGTGTTTTAAAGGAGAAGTTTTTTCTTGTGTGTATTCCAGCTTTCCTTAGGTTTCTTTGCATTTAAGCAGTAGCATCCTAAGATTGTACACTTTTACCCATGTGCTATTTCCCTATTTCCTTTTTTTTTTTTTTTTTTTATTTTTACTACCATGTAAAATATGGTATTGAGAATTTTTCAAAAGTCCTGGTGGTAGTATCAGTTTCACATGCCAGATTTTTCTTGGATTACAGTAATATATAAGTTAAGTGATGCTGGGACACTGGATATTTTCTGGCCTTGTTGAAAAGTTAGCACTTTTGGGGGTTCATTATGAAGGATTTGGTTTCTCTGTAAAAATCAAGTTATGTTTTGTCATGTTTCTGTATTTATAAACGTACAGTAAATCTTCTAAAAATGTAGGTATTTATCTTGAATGTGTTTTCTGATGGCTTGTAAAAAAAAAAAAAGATTGTGTGGAAATGTGGGAGTTGGTAAATTTAATTATTACCAAATTTTAATATTTTTCTCCCCTCACAAACATTGACCTACAGAGTTCATATTCTAACTGCAACTTATTCCTAATGTTAAAACTGTTTCTCAGCATGAGATGTTTCTGCAAGCATAGAAAATCAACATACTTTAATACAAACTCAAAAAAATTCTAATAATCCCTCATCTTGATTGTTTGTATCATATGCTTGGTAACAGGTGATGCAGTTTCCTGAATTATTTCAGGGAGCACATGTTTCTATTCAAATTGAAAAATATGTGTAACTATGATAATGAAGGGAGGTGGAGGGTATGACTATAAATTTGTCGTCTTCTAGAGAAATAACTAAGGGCTAGATAGATTAACCCAGATTGCAGAGCAAATGCTAAATAGTCTGAGTTCCCAATACCTCGATAGATCCTCCTGCCTTGTACAGGACTATTTGTTGTAGGTTATGTACTACTTAATACTGTCATAAAAATGATCTGGAAATGGTTTTATTTTGTGAAGTGAAATATGCTTTGTAATTTATGATAGTGTAAATGGAAGGAAAAATCCCATTAAATGTGTTAAAGAGTTCTGGTGTCTGTCACTCTGACCACATGGCAAGCTGCCAAATGAAAATCAATCGCTAATTACCAGCCTGACATTGCTGGAAACTTTCCTACTTGGAAAACTTAGAATACTGAATGTCAGCAGTTTCAGATTGGCACTTGGATGCCCATACTACCACAGCCGAGCCTATGCACACATTTATTTTCTGCGACCACCCTGAACCACCTCTGTAAAACTTCAAGCGAGCGACAAATTGCAATATCAATCCAGTCAATATCCAAGAATCAATGCCATCATAGCACTTTTCCACTCCCTTGAACGCAGACATTTGACTAACGATGATTTTCTTTATTTTTTCTACTTAGTTCAGTAATGAGTTATTTTTTTAAGGCAGGAACAACATTTTGGTACTGGGTTTTTGAGTTTTGTAGGAAGACAAGCAAGCCATTCTGCTTCTGCTTCTCCCGCTCCCTCTACCATCAGCATACTGGTAGCTTTGACATGTCTCACACTCGAGAGTCTTCAACACGCTTCTCATCCATCCTAAGGATTCAATGACAGTACAAAGCAGCGTGTATAGAAATACCCATGCTTAGTGTCTTTGGAGAGCAGAATTTCTAACCTGTTGGACAGAGGGAAGAGTATGATTTTGTATCTTAAAACACAAATATCTAATGAATTGTTCATGTTTGTCTTGGCTGACTGATTAACCCATGTCCAGCATCCTCAGGGGCGTAAGGAGCATGGAGGTAAAAGGACCCTGTCCGCGCCGTACCTCCTTAGTGCCACCTTGTGCTACACATGCTGCATCATCCTCTTACGTCAGACTTACGGTGGCCATCACCGCTGCACCTGGGGCTGAGCAGCACCTCTGAGATCTGATCGTCTCTGTTCCAGATTCACTATTCAAGGAAATAAACAGCCAGCAGACTTTTCTCTGCAAAACTGACTGCTAAAACAGAAGAAAAAGCGTATTAATCTTTAATGGAAGCCTATACCCCAGTACACAGAAAAAAAAATGGGTCTGACTGGATTACACCAAATCCTTCCCTTTGCTTCAAAGCATTCAGCAAGAGTGTGATGACTTAGCTCACCTGAGGCACTACTAGAGAGTAGTGAGAGCCATTTGAAAGATGCTCCAGGAGGCTGTGTTTGAGCTGATATGACTTCCCTGCTAGGTCATTTCATCTCAAGTGGAATGCAGCTCTGCTCCTCTGGAAGCAGGTGAGATGCCTGTGTCTGACAGCGGCATCGGAGCCCATCTGCAGCCAGATGTTCATCAGGAACCTTCTTCCCCTCCAGCTACTGGAGAAGGCCTTTGGTGGAGTGCTGCGGGTGCAGCAGCTGTCCCCTACTGCAGGCACTCACCCCTGATTCCCATCTGCCATTCAGTTGGCCCCATCTCCTGGTGTGATGGGTGCCACTCTCCACCCCCTTACAGCTGGTCCTTGGAGCTGCCGGGGTGAGACAACTTGCCTCCCGTAAAGCAGGAGCATCTTAGCCACAATTAGGAAAACATTACGTGAAGTTGATGGTTTGTAAGTAGTAACTTTCGTAAGTGCTGTGGAACAGCTGAAATCTCTTCTTTATATCTCTGTGAGTCTCATCGCTGTCAGGTTTAAATATTTTGAGCCTACTGGGGCAACTGAGCGAAGGAATTGTTTCCTGAGAGCACCACGCTGGAGCCGAGGCAGGACGTGCTGTGTCTGACTCCAGAGCACAGGTGTGCTGAGAAGGCAGCTGGTAGGCAAGACCGAACAGGGAACTGTTGAAGGGTTTCCTCAACGGAGGCACCGATTTGGGGCTCCTCTATCCAGAGACCAGCTGCTGTGAAACTTCATTCTCTCTCTCCCACTGTCAAATACCATTGGAATTGGACAAATGATGTAGAAGTTACTGAGGAAGGAGAAGAATTTGAAAAAAAAGGGAAACAAAGAGCGTAAGTGCAGACAGTGTTTCCTTGGGAAAACTTTTTTGAAATGAAGTTACAAAGGAGACAGAGATCTGCTCTCAACTCACTGCTCTGTGAGCTGATGTCAGTTTAAGCCACAGAACAGGTCTAACAGGGCACAAAACTGGGTGAATCGGTACCACATTCATTTTATTTCTGAGCACTTTCCTATACACTTAACAGTCTTAAAACTCACACAACGTTTGAGCTTAATGAAGGAGACACGGCTGCAGGGGCACTTGGCCTGAGACTCTGGGAAGGAATGTATCAGGTTTGGGATATCTTCTGAAACAAAGGTGCTAGAAAGACCTGAGCTGTGCGTTACTGTCAAATTTAGGATACAGGAGGGAGGAGGGATTGCGCATGTAGTACTGGGCAAAACTCTGGTCTTAGTGAGACCTCGGAGAGGTGCCAGGAGTGCCTGGGGTAATATATAGCTGGGGTGAAGGAAGGCTTAAAGTCACATTGCGAGGAGGTGAAAGTGAAGGTAGGTACTGAGAGCGGTTAGAAGAGCACATGGAGCAACCGTGTCTTGTATGATAAGCTCAAGCACTGCAGAGCGCAGACCTGTACGAATGAGGCACTGCGAGATGATTAACTGTGTTTGCACAGGGCCCTGCCTGGACTCACACATCAGGAGGGAGAGCGTTTTCCTAGCCCAGCTAGGCTCCCCCTCCCTCCCACCTGGGGATGGAGATTGCCAACAGCCTCTTCTGCCCTACCGTCAGCCGCTGCCCGGATCACGTTCCCCGACGCCGGGTACAGACAGGGCAAAGGCAGCCTGCTCCCCTCATCCTGCTAACAGCTGGGTAGGTCCTGCCCTGCTCTCTGAGAAGAGGCCAGAGAGGGTAGAAGAGGAGACGGCTCGGAGGAAGACTCACAGAAGGGTCCACGAGTGGGCACTTCTCCAGCTGTTCAAGCTCCCCAGAGTGGCAGCAGCTGGAGAGGCTACGACATTTTCCCTCGATGCGGCACTCTCCCAAAACCTAGCTCAAAGGACACAAGCTGCAGGAGTCTGTCTGGCCACCTTCTTCTTTCTTGATAAGTACAGAGTCAAGGTCTGCAGAGAAGGGACAAAGAAAATTTGAGTGCCAGCAGAGCCCCCTGACAATAAGCAGGAACTGATGAAAACTCTGAGTAGGAAGGTAATTCACAAACACTTACACAAGGAAAAGAATGCCATCTAACTGGATCTTCAAAGCAGAATTATATTGCTACATCCCCTACAGCTATCTAAAGGGAATGAAGACACTATAGGGCTCATGGAGATAAGAGCGAAAGCGTCAATACATTTTATGTTCTTTCGCTGTAGAGATTAATTCCTTGATTAAAGTAAAGATCATAGTTAAGATTCAGAAATCTGAACCTTAGGGAACTATGATTATTGCTGAATGCTCTAGGGCTTGCAGATTTAGGACATCAATGGGTCTTACATGGGGGCCATAGTTTACATTATCTTTCTCTGAAGGCATGGTATTCTGGATATAATCATGGTGATGCTACAGCTAGAACCAGACTGGGAGTTCAAAGCCTGAAGGACCTGAATTATTGCAAGATGTTGTAAGGGCTGCAGTTAGGAAGAAAGCTTGTGTCAGTTGGAGACAGTGCTTTATAAGCCACAACAGAAATGAGCAGTGGATTATAAGTACAGAAACTATCAGGGTTCAGTTTACAGTAGACTTAGGGATGGCAGGAACCAAGCTTACCCCTGGAAGCTGCCTTCATTGCAGGGCTCTCAGGGCCTGATGAGGCGGGGGTCGAAGTATTCTCTCCTTTCATGAAAGTATGAGCCATTTGTTACTACTAAGATGAAGGTTAGAAAGAGGAATAGGGTTAGCTGTAGGGTTTGGAACTGTACATGTCGAAGAACATAAATTGCTGCTGGCAATATTTGAAGATACATTATTTTCTGTTCTGCTATAGGGCAGATATGGGTATGACCAATGTGCATGAAGATCCTTATGCTCCTGCCCAAGAACCTGGGGAGACTGGGGTCCATAGGTGTGCATAACATGGTAACGGTTAGGGTTAGGTTAGGAATCCAAATATTGAGGAACCAGTATCATTACTGCATGTTACTGCACAACCCCCAGTATTAGGAATAGGGCTAAGAATAATTAGGAATTAATAATTAGGAATTATTATTAATTATATCTAATGTAATAAATATATAATACAATAAATATATAATTATTAATAATAATTAGGAATA